>NC_073383.1:6070649-6270649 GCF_028641065.1 Leucoraja erinaceus
CCTTTTAGTGTCCACCGCAACGTACGTTTGTGTGTATGATGTATAACGCGCGTTGCAGGGTCCACTCAGACAGATGCAGTATTCTACTACATGATCAGGTGAATGAAGTGGAAACAGTGTTTGCAATTTTAATGTTCCATGTGGTATTCAAATTCAGATTCAGAATCAGATTCAGATTCACATTTATTGTCACATGCACCAATTAAGGTACAGTGATATGTAAGTTACTATGCAACCATATAATTAAAAGAACGCAACACAACAAAAAAACGATAGAACTTAACATAGACGTCCACCAGAGTGATCACTGTGATGGAAGGCAATAAAGTTCAGTCAGTCCTCCTTTTGTTCTCTCGTATTTGGGGCCTTGACCCTCCGTAGTCGCCACTATGGACGGCCCGATGTACAGGCACTCTCGTTGGGATGATCGAAGCTCCGATGTCGGGATGGATGGAACACACTTAGAGTGCTCGAATCGGCCACTTTCTTACTGGATACCGCGGTTCTCGATGTTATAGGCCACAGGCAGGCTAGCAGTCGGAGCTCTTCTCCGGCGATCCCCGGCAAGGGATCCCTGGCTGGTAAAGTCCGCTCCACACCCGCAGCTAGAAGCTCCGCAGACCGTGGCTTCATGATGTTAAAATCAGCAGGCCGGCGGTCGGAGCCTTTCTTCTGGCTCCACGATGGAAGTCCGCGCCTGCTGCTGAAGTTCTGGGCCGGTCTCCAGGAAAGGCCGCTCTAATCCCAGTTGTCACTGGTGGACACCACGCGACAACTGTTACACAAAGTGTATTCTGATGCCATTTTCGGAAACCTGCCTTCAATATGCTATCTTTTCTTATATTTTTTGTTGATACTATGTTAGTCATGAACCCAATAAAATACTTGTCAACTTTTTTGACGGAATTTGGAATTGGACCCCTTTGTCACATTATTGTGTGTAGTATTGTAAAAAGACACATATGGATAGTCCGGGATATGTCACTGGT
Organism: Leucoraja erinaceus; assembly: GCF_028641065.1. Classification (NCBI taxonomy): domain Eukaryota; kingdom Metazoa; phylum Chordata; class Chondrichthyes; order Rajiformes; family Rajidae; genus Leucoraja; species Leucoraja erinaceus. The sequence goes on from NC_073383.1 coordinate 6,071,639, forward strand.
GATATCTACTAATAACTTGAAGTTTTCAACCATATCTACCATGGTGCTGTCAATGTATACTGGGGTATGTGTTCCGACTACCTGAAGTCCATCACTATCTCCTTTGTCATGCTGACATTGAGAGAAAGGTTGTTGTCTCGACACCACGACACGAGGTTCTCAATCTCCTTCCTTTTGGGTAGGTGGTGTTTCGGCAGAGCGGCCATTCGGTGAGTTTGCTTTTAGGCGTCCCACCTTTTGCTTAGTTGCTTAGTACGGCTTTGTTTCCAGTCGGATATTTGGCTTCCACTTCTTTGCTTCGGTTTCTCGTCCGTCGGCGCCACGTCCACACACGCCAAAAACGAGACCTGTCAAAGGGCGGATGAGCTCCTAGCGAGCCATCGGCCATCCACACTTCAGTAGAGGTTGCGATCACTGTCGTACATAGCATTGTAAGGAATGATGGCACGGACTTGAAGGGCCGAGATGGCCTGTTTCTGTGCTGTAATTGTTATATGGTTATATGGTTGTTAATGATGATAAAGCACACACACACCAAAATTCTATACTTCCAGCGGCGGATGTCCGCAGGGATGGAGGACTGAGATGTGTGCTGCGTCCGTCACCGTTCCCGTTGGAAACTAGCACCACTGCATCGCTAATTACTTTCAACGATAATGAATTAATTAATGAATTATTGATTGTATATTTATCAGTGCATTTGTTGCGTTTATGGGCCTGTTAAACTGCAGCAAGTAAGAATCTCTGTACTATTGCCTTCACATCTGGCCACTAAACTCTCTTGCCTCTTGGCTCCAGGTGACAGAACACAGAGGAGGATCGGGATGAGGAAGAGGCAGGTACTATCACAAGGCTTTAAAAACATTTAGACAGATGCATGGGTAGGATAGGCTGAGAGGGCTACGAGCCAAACACAGGTAGGTGGGACTAGTGTAGATTGGGGCATCTTGGTTGGCATAGTCAGGTTGGGCTGAAGGCCCTGTGACCAAGTTATAAGACTCTATAAGAGGAGAGTGCCTGGGATTGTACCTGTGGGGACCATGGAAGTGGTGATCTTTGATTCCACCCTCTCTCTTGAGCCTCACATCCGCCATGTCATTAAAACCTCCTTCTTTCATCTCCGCAACATCGCCAAACTCAGACCCTCTCTCACACCTCCCGCTGCTGAAAGACTCATCCATGCCTTCATCTCCTCCCGACTGGACTATTGTAACTCACTTCTCCTTGGCATCAGCTCCACCTACATCTACCGACTCCAACTGGCCCAGAACACAGCCGCCCGACTCATCACCCACACCAAATCCTGGCATCATATCACTCCAATCCTCAAACAACTTCACTGGCTTCCCATCTCCCACCGGATCACCTACAAAATCCTGGTCCTCACCTACAAAGCCCTCCACCATCTGCCCCCCCCATATCTCACTGACCTCCTCTCCCCCTACTAACCCTCACGGTCCCTCAGATCCACATCTGCCGGTCTCCTCTCCATCCACAAGTCCAACCTCCGCAGTTTTGGGGATAGAGCCTTCTCCAGGGCAGCTCCCAGGCTCTGGAACTCCCTCCCCCAACTGATCCGCAATTCCGTGTCCCTCACCATCTTCCAGTCCCGCCTCAAGACCCATCTCTTCACCTCTGCCCATCCTTAGCCCCACGTCCCCCTCCCTTTTCATCTGAGCATGAATTGCCTCATATTGTGTTTTGAATTGAATTCTGTCTTTAATTTGTATACTAGTCATGTCTCTACTATTTATTTCATTACCCTTACATGTTTTTCCTCTACTTGCTAAATTTTTGTAAGGTGTTCTTGAGACTCTTGAAAGGCGCCCATAAATAAAATTGATTATTATTATTATTATTATTATTATTAGTGTTGTTTTGTAATTTAGAGATACAGCACAGAAACAGGCCCTGCGGCCCACCAAGTCCACGCCGACCATCGATCACCCATCCACACTAGTTCTATTCCACTCTCTACACACTGATGGGCAATTTACAGAGGGCCAATTAACCTACAAACCCGCACGTCTTTGGGACGTGTGAAGAAACCGGAGCACCAGGAGGAAACCCACGAGGTCACTGGGAGAACATGCAAACTCCACACACAGACAGCCTCTGTAGTTAGGATCAAACCCAGTGTGTGAGGCAGCAACTCTGCCAGCTTCGCCACTGTGCCGCAAATATTGTATCCGGCCCAAGTCTGCATAAACCTTTGGCAAAAGGTGGAATAGATAGTCATAAAATCAGAGAAATAAACACTGACAACTCGGCAAGTTTGGACAATGGTCTACTGTTTTTTTATTTTAGTTTCATAAAACTTTGACAAAACTCATTATTTGAGGTATTACTTGAGGTATGTTTGTAATTTGTTCTGTGTCATTGAAATGCTTCAAACAATTATCAACTGTCATATTTAATTCCAGTTAAGTTAGAAAGCGTTAGTTATGGAGAAACAAAACTATTTTACTGACTCATGCGAGCAGCTCAATTATTGTGTTGCTAGATTTTTAAAGTTCTGACAAAATGTACAAAGAAATTCTACTTAAAGATAAACAGACATTAAAAAAAATGTACAACATATGTTGCAGCATTTAACATCCATGGACTTTATGGAGAAGAAAACTGGAGTAGTGACAAGATTTGAAAGGGCATTTGAGCAAGGGGCATTTGAGTGGGAGAATGGGGTTAGGAAGGAGAGATAGATCAGCCATGATTGAATGGCAGAGTAGACTTGATGGGCCGAATGGCCTAATTCTGCCCCCGTCACTATGGTCTTATGAAGTGGTTGAATAAAGATTGTGGATTTGCTTTGACGTTATTTAGCTGATGGGGGCTCCAGTCGTGACAAGTTTATAGTAAGCCCCTTTAGCCGCCATGAGATTCCCGTGAGATCCTTGTTCAATAATGATTCCTCGAGACATGACCGCAATGATATCCGAGTTCTGAATAGTCGACAGCCGGTGTGCGATGACAATACAAGTCCGTCCCTTCCTGGCTTCATCTAGAGCATCCTGGACAATCTAAACTCAAGAGAACACATTCAACTTTTCACAGACAACCTTTGCACCTTGTGAGTGGGCAGGAACTGCACATCTGGTTTGAACCGAAGATAGACACAAAAAGCTGGAGTAACTCAGCGAGACAGGCAGCATCTCTGGAGAGAAGGAAAGGGTGACGCTTTGGGTCGAGACCCTTCTTCAGACATCTGAATTCCTTTTTTCCAGCGATGCTGCCTGACCTGCTGAGTTGCTCCTGCTTTTCGTGTTTATCTAAGATTTAGAGGGATATGGGCCAAACGCGGGCAAATGGGACTAGCATAGATAGGGCATCATGCTTGGCATGGGCGAGTTGGGCTGAAGGGCCTGTTTCCATGCAGTATGATTAAAATATTAAATATTACACTTTAAAATAATTCACTTTTGTACCTTAGTTGGCAATACAACACTGTGCATTGCTGACAAAGGCAGAGAAGGCCGTGGTGGAAGGATGTTATACTGGGGGAGGGCTGCGACCAGTGGAGTTACATAGATAGACACATAGACAATAGGTGCAGGAGGAGGTCATTTGGCCCTTCGAGCCAGCACCGCCATTCATTGTGATCATGGCTGATCGTCCCCTATCAATAACCCGTGCCTGCCTTCTCCCCATATTCCTTGATTCCACTAGCCCCTATTGCTCTATCTAACTCTCTCTTAAATCAATCCAGTGACTTGTCCTCCACTGCCCTCTGTGGCAGGGAATTTCACAAATTCACAACTCTCTGGGTGAAAATGTTTTTTCTCACCTCAGTCTTAAATGGCCTCCCCTTTATTCTAAGACTGTGTGTGGCCCCTGGTTCTGGACTCGCCCAACACTGGGAACATTTCTCCTGCATCTAGCTTGTCCAGTCCTTTTATAATTTTATATGTTTCTATAAAATCCCCCCTCACCTTCTAAACTCCAGTGAATACAAGCCTGGTCTTTTCAATCTTTCCTCATATGACAGTCCCGCCATCCCAGGGATCAATCTCGTGAACCTACGCTGCACTGCCTCAATCACAAGGATGTCCTTCCTCAAATTCGGAGACTAAAACTGTACACAATACTCCAGATGTGGTCTTACCAGACCCCTATACAACTGCAGAAGAACCTCTCTACTCCTATACTGAAACCCTCTTGTTATGAAGGCCCACATTCCATTAGCTTTCTTCATTGCCTGCTGTACCTGCACACCAACTATCAATAAAGCCAAGCTCTGCAGGGATCTGTGCTGGAATCTCTACCATTTGTAATATATATTAATAACTCGCACAAAAACACAGTCGGGGTTGGTTAATAAGTTTTCAGATGACACAAAGATTGCTGGGTTCGCCGACTGCAAGGAAGGCTGTCAAAGTTTACCAAGAACCAGGGAACATAGGTTTAAGGTGAGCGGGAATGAGATTTAATAGGAACCCGAGGGGTAACGTTTTCACACAGAAGGTGTATGGAATGTGCTGCCAGAGGAGGTAGATGAGGCTGGGACTATAACAACATTTAATGATTTTGAAGGATTGGTTTAGAGGAATTTAGGCCATTTATTTAGGGAATTTAGATCCTTCTGCAGTTGTACAGAGCCCTAGTGAGACCACACCTGGAGTATTGTGTGCAGTTTAGGTTCCCTAATTTGAGGAAGGACATTCTTGCTATTGAGGGAGTGCAGCGTAGGTTTACAAGGTCAATTCCCGGGATGGCGGGACTGTCATATGCTGAGAGAATGGAGCGGCTGGGCTTGTAGTTTAGAAGGATGAGAGGGTATCTCATTGATACATATAAGATTATTAAGGACTTGGACACACTAGAGGCAGGAAATGTGTTCCCAATGTTGGGGGGTCCAGAACCAGGGGCCACAGTTGAAGAATAAGGAGTAAGCCATTTAGAACGGAGACAAGGAAACACTTTTTTTCACAGAGAGTGGTGAGTCTGTGGAATTCTCTGCCTCAGAGGGCGGTGGAGGCAGGTTCTCTGGATGCTTTCAAGAGAGAGCTAGATAGGGCTCTTAAAAATAGCGGAGTCAGAGGATATGGGGAGAAGGCAGGAACGGGGTACTGATTGGGGATGATCAGCCATGATCACATTGAATGGCGATGCTGGCTCGAAGGGCCGAATGGCCTACTCCTGCACCTATTGTCTATTGTCTATAACTGCGGGCAAATGCGACAGGGTTAGATGGGGTATCATGGAGGAGTGGGGTCAACTCTAACTCTGCACCAAACAATGTGTATTTACAGTGGGGGTCCCAGGAAAGGGGAGTCACACAAGGAGAATGAAAATTAAATGGTCAAAAGGTGTGAGTGTGGAGAAGGTCACATTTCGAGGAACGTATTTTCGGCGATAGACGGTTTAAAGATAAAAGATGTAGTTAGTTTTATAGACCCATTATACTGAAGAAGGGTCTCGACCCGAGATGCCTGCTCCTTCTCTCCATAGATGCTGCCTCACCCGCTGAGTTCCTCCAGCATTTGTGTCTACCATAGTTATAGTTTTTGATCATTTTGGAGTGTGGGAGGAAACCAGAACCCCCGGAGAAAGCCCACGCGGGTCACGGGGAGAATGTACAAACTCTGTACAGACGGCACCCGTAGTCAGGATTGAACCCAGATCTTTGCCTCTGGGAGGCAGCAACTCTACCGCTGGGTCACCGTGCAGTTCCAAATCATATAACTCTTCGTTCTTTTGTACATATTGTTACCTTGGTCCTTGTGGTATATTGCCCTAGTGAATCTTGCCCCTCTCACGTTAAACACATAGAAAATAGGTGCAGGAGTAGGCCATTCGGCCCTTCGAGCCTGCACCGCCATTCAATATGATCATGGCTGATCATCCAACTCAATACCCTGAACCTGCCTTCTCTCCATACCCCCTGAACCCTTTAGCCACAAGGGCCACATCTAACTCCCTCTTAAATATAGCTAATGAACTGGCCTCAACTACCTTCTGTGGCAGAGAATTCCAGAGATTCACCACTCTCTGTGTGAAAAATGTTTTTCTCATCTCGGTCCTAAAAGACTTCCCCTTTATCCTTAAACTGTGACCCCTTGTTCTGGACTTCCCCAACATCGGGAACAATCTTCCTGCATCTAGCATGTCCAACCCCTTAAGAATTTAGTTTCTATAAAATCCCCCCTCAATCTTCTAAATTCTAGCGAGTACAAGCCGAGTCTATCCAGTCTTTCTTCAGATGAAAGTCCTGCCATCCCTGGAATCAGTCTGGTGAACCTTCTCTGTACTCCCTCTATGGCAAGAATGTCCTTCCTCAGATTAGGAGACCAAAACTGTACGCAATACTCCAGGTGTGGTCTCACCAAGACCCTGTACAACTGCAGTAGATCCTCCCTGCTCTTATACTCAAATCCTTTTGCTATGAATGCTAACATACCATTCGCTTTCTTCACTGCCTGCTGCACCTGCATGCCTACTTTCAATGACTGGTTGTCCTTTTGTTTTTGATGCCCCTACCCTGGGTAAAAGGGGAACCCTTTACCCAACCAACTTGCTACTTTGTTTGCCGGTTACCTTTTCACTCTCTGTATCGAGCGCAGACGTGGCCTCATCCAGGAGCAGGATCTTTGGGTCACGGACGATGGCTCGTGCGATGGCAATACGCTGCTTCTGCCCACGGGACAACTGCGAGCCCTGGGCCCCAACCCTGGTGCCGTATTTCTAACGGAGAGAGAGAGAGAGAGAGGACGACAGAACCTCATGGTCAGCAAAACACAATGAACATGCAAACTCCACATAGAAGGAGGAACCCGGCAGGTCAGGCAGCATCTGTGGAGGGAATGGACAGGTGGCGGTTCAGGTCTGGACCCTTCTTCAGACTGGAAGAGTACTGAGTAGGGGGGTGAAAGCAGGAAATGAGAGGTGGGGGCGGGACAAAGCCTGACGAGTAATGGGTGGATACAGGTGAGGGCGGTGATCGGTGGAGTAAGTGACAAAGGCTGGAGGTGAAAAGGAGACAAAATGGTGTCAGGTAAGGAGAGAAGAGGAGGAGTGAAAGGTACAGCTGGAGGGAGGGATGTGGGTGGAAGGGGACAGAGGGTAGAGGGGAAAGACGTGGGATAAGAGGGAAATGGGAGCTGTTAAAGAGAGGGGGGAGCACTTCAAAGTCACTTGTCCATTCGCTCCACTGATGCTGCCTGACTTGTTGACTCCTTCCAGTACTTTGTGTTGAAGTAGACCCAACCATTGACTATGACTTGCTCTCCGACGCGCAATAGATGAGCCTGAGTCCATTCCAGCCCAAGACCCCAACAGGTTTGTCTGACCCACTGAGTTACTCCAACGCTTTGTGTCCTTTTGTGTAAACCAGCACCTGCAATTCCTTGCTTCTACATGTTGCCACACAAGTACATTTCACTGAGTTCAACAATAACCAGAGGGCACACAGCCTCAGAATAAAAGGGCGTAACTTTGGAAATAGGTGAGGAGGAATTTCTTTAGCCAGAGGGTGGTGAATCTGTGGAATTCATTGCCACAGATGGCGCTGGAGGCCAAGTCATTGGGTATTTTTAAAGTGGAGATTGACGGATTCTTGATTAGTACGGGTGTCAGGGGTTTATGTGTAGAAGGCAGGAGAATGGGCTTGAGAGGGAAAGATAGATCAGCCATGATTGAATGGCAGAGTAGACTCGATGGAATGGCCTCATTCTGCTCCTATGACTTATGAACATATGAAATGTGTGTATATTAACACGAGCCTGGTGCATCAAGTAATGGAAGATTATTGTAAAAGCGACAACACAAATTCACAAGGGCGTACCGATGTGATCTGAAACTTGTGGAGGTGTTACATCAGTGAAATATGCTCCTTTCTGACACGGTTGGCAGGCGATTTGATGGGCCGAACGGCCTAATTCTGCTCCTATCACTTATGAACGTAAATAATCAAGAGCGGTAAGTTGCGATTTCTCCCCGTTGTTGGTTCAGAATCACTGAGGCGCATCATTGCTCTGTAACGGCCTGGATCAGCTGTCTACACTCTGGCCTCTGACTGCGGTCCCAGAGACAAGGGCACAGAATTCCCGACCAACTCCCACTGAGGATGGCGGCACTGTTTCTCGGTTGGGAGTGGAAAGAAAATCCCATCTGCTCATTAAAGTCAATTCAATCCACAGCCTTCTTATTGGGGTAGGTACATTTATTTAATGTAGTTTAGTTTGGGTTAGTTTGGGTTAGTTTAGTTGGCTTGGGTTTAGTTTAGTTTAGATGAGTTTAGTTTAGATTAATTTAGGTTAAAATCAAAGATAAACACAAAATGCTGGTGTAACTCAGCGGGACAGACATCATCTCTGGAGAGAAGGAATGTGTGACGTTTTGGTTCGAGACCTTAGTTTAGTTTGGGTTGGTTTAGTTTAGTTTAGTTTAGAAATACAGAGCTTTTTGCTGCACCTCTGTACGTGGCAGTAATCAAAACTAAACAAACAGGCTCTTCGGCCCATCAAACCCGCGTCAACTATCGATCACCCGTTCACACTAGTTCTATGTTATCCCACTTTCTCATCCACTCCCTACACACTAGGGGTAATTTAGAGAGGGCCAATTATCCTACAAACCCGCACGTCTTTGGGATGTGGGAGGAAACCACGCGGTCACAGAGAGAACATACAAACTCCACACACATCAGGATCGAACCTGGGTCCCTTGCACTGCAAGACAACAGCTCTCCCCACTGCACCACTGTGCCACGCTTAACATTAGTGTACTAACAGGCAGGTGGGCCAAGTGTAGCTGGGACATGTTGGCCGGTGTGGGTAAGTTGGGCCTGTTTCCACACTGTATCACTCTATGACTCTATAACCATGCAGCAAAAATGCCGCAAGCTACTTGCAGTAATAGACACAAAGTTCTGAAGTAACTCAGTGGCTGGGGCGGCTTCTCTCGACATTCTTCAGATTCCATCCATGTTCTCCAGAAATGCTGCTTGACCCGCTGAGTTACCCCTGCATTTTGTGTCAATGGCATAAACTTCCATCTGCAGTTCCTTTTTTTATTGCAGTACCAATACCTTCCCTTTTGACTTTAGACTTTAAAGACCCAACAGCCCACTGAGTCCACGCCGACCAGCGATCACCCCATGCTCTAGCATATCCGACAAACCAGGGACAATTTACAGAAGCCAATTAACCTACAAACGTATGCGTCTTTAGAGTGTGGGAGGAAACCGGAGCACCCGGGGAAAACCCACGCAGGTCACGGGGAGAACGTACAAACTCCCAAGATTTTCAGCTGCCTTTGCAACTTGCAAGATAATGAAGTATTTCCTGCTTCCCCGTTGAGATGTGGAATGGAAGTAGCCATACCTCTGGCAGGGACATGACAAAGCTGTGGAGCTGAGCCTTCTTCGCTGCAGCGATGACCTCGTCCATGCTGACCTGCCGGCTGTTGTCACCGTATTTAATGTTCTCCTCGATGCTGCTGTCAAACAACACCGGCTCCTGAGAAACAATCCCAATCTTCGATCGCAAGAAGGCCGTGTTTACGTTTGTTGTGCTGCGGCCATCGATAATCTGGAAATAATACAACAGAAAAGAGTTTTAATTTAGTGCAGTTTAGTGCAATTTAGATTAGTGCAATTTAGTTTAGTTGAGTTTACTTTAGTTTAGTTTAGTTCAGTTTAGTTTAGTTTCGTTTTAGTGCAGTTTGGTTTAGTTTACTTTAGTTTAGTGCAGCTTAGTTTAGTGCAGTTTGGCTTGGTTTAGTTTGGTTTAGTTTGGTTTAGCATAGTTTAGTTTAGTTTGGTTTAGCACAGTTTAGTTTAGTTTAGCACAGTTTAGTTTAGTTTAGTTTAGTTTAGTTTAGTGCAGTTCGGTTTGGTTTAGTTTATTGCAGTTTAGTTTAGTTTGGTTTAGTGCAGTTTAGTTTAGTTTAGTTTGGTTTAGTGCAGTTTAGTTTAGTTTAGTTTGGTTTAGTCTAGTTTAGTGCAGTTTAGTTTAGTTTATTGTCACGTGTACCAATGTTCAATGAAAAGCTTGTGTTTGCCTGCCAGCCAGTCAGTGGATAGACTATACATGATTACCATCGATTAAAGATAGTGCGAGGGTCACCAATGAGGTAGATGGAAGGTCAGGACCGCTCTCTAGTTGGTGATTGGATGGTTCAGTTGCCTGATAACAGCTGGGAAGAAAGATCAGGCGACTGAACTGTACTATCACCAACTAGCAAACAGTCCTGACCACCTATCCACCTCATTGGTGACCCTTGGACTATCTACAATCGGACTTTACTGGACTTTATATTGCACTAAACCATATTCCTTTTATCCTGTATCTGTACACTGCGGACGGCTCGGCTTTAATCATGTGCAATCTTTCCGATGACTGGATAGCACGCAACAGAAAACGTTTCACTGTACCTCGATACACGTGCCAATAATACATCAAACTACCAGACTGTGGTGGTGTAAGGGGGTTTGTGCGAGTATTTACACGTGGGGAGGGGTGGTGGGGTTAGTGGAGTAAGGAAGTATTTATGAGTGGGACGAGGGGGAGGTTGGTGGTATGGGGAGGAGGGGGTGTGGGGCAGGGGAGGAGGGGGAGGGGTGTGGGGGCAGGGGAGGAGGGGGGGGGGAGGAGGGGTGTGGGGCAGGGGCAGGAGGGGTGAGGAGGGGGAGGGGTGTGGGGGGCAGGGAGGAGGGGTGGGGAGGGGGGTGGGGTGGGGCAGGGGAGGAGGGGGTGGGGAGGAGGGGGGTGTGGGGGCAGGGCAGGAGGGGTGAGGAGGGGGAGGGGTGGTGGGGTGGGGAGGAGGGGGTGTGGGGAGGAGGGGTGTGTGGGGCAGGGCAGGAGGGGTGAGGAGGGGGAGGGGTGTGGGGCAGGGAGGAGGGGTGTGTGGGGAGGAGGGGTGTGGGGCAGGGCAGGAGGGGTGAGGAGGGGAGGGGGTGTGGGGGCAGGGAGGGGGGGGTGGGGGAGGAGGGGTGTGGGCAGTAGGGCAGGAGGGGTGAGGAGGGGGAGGGGTGTGGGGCAGGGGAGGAGGGGTGTGGGGCAGGAGGGGTGTGGGCAGGAGGGGTGTGGTGCAGGGGAGGAGGGGTGTGGGCAGGGGAGGAGGGGTGTGGTGCAGGGGAGGAGGGGGAGGGGGGGGCAGGGGAGGAGGGGGGAGGGGGGTGGGGGGCAGGGGGAGGAGGGTGTGAGGAGGAGGAGGTGTGGGGGCAGAGGGGTGTGGGGAGGGGGGTGTGAGGAGGAGGTGTGTGGGGGCAGGGGGGTGTGGGGAGGAGGGGTGGGGGGAGGAGGGGTGTGGGGCAGGGGAGGAGTGGTGTGAGGGAGGAGGTGGAGTGGGGAGGAGGGGTGTGGGGAGGAGGGGGGTGGAGGAGGAGGTGTGTGGGGGCAGAGGAGGAGGTGTGTGGGGCAGAGGAGGAGGGGTGTGGGGCAGGGGAGGAGGGGTGTGGGGCAGGGGACGGACACTCACCACTCGTCCCTGGTTCGGGTCGTAGAAGCGCTCCAGTAACTGCACACTGGTGCTCTTCCCACAGCCGCTGCTGCCGACAAAGGCCAGGGTCTGCCCGGGCATCACAGACACCGAGAGCCCGTTCAGTACCTGGAAATCTGGCCTCGTGGGGTAGGTGAACGTGCACTCCACAAACTTAATGTCTCCTCTGAAGTTGCTCTGGTGAAAGAAGGCAGAAAGTTATTTTTGACAATATATAATTGTCACTTGTACCGAGGTACAGTGAAAAGCTTCGTTATGCATGCTATCCATTTAGACTTTAGAGATACAGCGTGGGTACAGGCTCTTCATCCCACTGAGACCGGACCAACCAGCGATCACCCCGTGCACGAGCACTCTCCAGCATGGATTTACGAAAGGTAAATCATGTCTGACGAATCTTATAGAATTTTTCGAGGATGTAACTAGTAGCGTGGATAGGGGAGAACCAGTGGATGTGGTGTATCTGGACTTCCAGAAGGCTTTCGACAAGGTCCCACATAAGAGATTAGTATACAAACTTAAAGCACAAGGCATTGGGGGTTCAGTATTGATGTGGATAGAGAACTGGCTGGCAAACAGGAAGCAAAGAGTAGGAGTAAACGGGTCCTTTTCACAATGACAGGCAGTGACTAGTGGGGGTACCCCAAGGCTCAGTACTGGGACCCCAGCTATTTACAATATATATTAATGATCTGGATGAGGGAAATTGAAGGCAATATCTCCAAGTTTGCGGATGACACTAAGCTGGGGGGCAGTGTTAGCTGTGAAGAGGATGCTAGGAGACTGCAGGGTGACTTGGATAGGCTGGGTGAGTGGGCAAATGTTTGGCAGATGCAGTATAATGTGGATAAATGTGAGGTTATCCATTTTGGTGGCAAAAACAGGAAAGCAGACTATTATCTAAATGGTGGCCGATTGGGAAAGGGGGAGGCAGCGAGACCTGGGTGTCATGGTACACCAGTCATTGAAGGTAGGCATGCAGGTGCAGCAGGCAGTAAAGAAAGCGAATGGTATGTTAGCTTTCATTGCAAAAGGATTTGAGTATAGGAGCAGAGAGGTTCTACTGCAGTTGTACAGGGTCTTGGTGAGACCACACCTGGAGTATTGCGTCCAGTTTTGGTCTCCAAATCTGAGGAAGGACATTATTGCCATAGAGGGAGTGCAGAGACGGTTCACCAGATTGATTCCTGGGATGTCAGGACTGTCTTATGAAGAAAAGACTGGATAGACTTGGTTTATACTCTCTAGAATTTAGAAGATTGAGAGGGGATCTTATAGAAACTTACAAAATTCTTAAGGGGTTGGACAGGCTAGATGCAGGAAGATTGTTCCCGATGTTAGGGAAGTCCAGGACAAGGGGTCACAGCTTAAGGATAAGGGGGAAATCCTTTAAAACCGAGATGAGAAGAAACTTTTTTCACACAGAGAGTGGTGAATCTCTGGAATTCTCTGCCACAGAGGGTAGTTGAGGCCAGTTCATTGGCTATATTTAAGAGGGAGTTAGATGTGGCCCTTGTGGCTAAGCGGATCAGGGGGTATGGAGAGAAGGCAGGTACGGGATACTGAGTTGGATGATCAGCCATGATCATATTGAATGGCGGTGCAGGCTCGAAGGGCCGAATGGCCTACTCCTGCACCTAATTTCTATGTTTCTACACTCGCCACTATTTACAATTTTACCAAGACAATTAACCTACAATCCTGTACGTCTTTGGAGTGTGGGAGGAAAGCAGAGCACCTGGAGAAAACCCACGCAGATCACGGGGAGAATGTACAAACTCTGCACAGACAGCACCCGTAGTCAGGATCAAACAAAGCTGGGTGGCAGTGTGAACTGTGAGGAGGATGCTATGAGAATGCAGGATGACTTGGACAGGTTGGGGGAGTGGGCAGATGCATGGCAGATGGAGTTTAATGTGGATAAATGTGAGGTTATCCACTTTGGTAGCAAAAACAGGAAGGCAGATTATTATCTAAATGACGTCAAGTTGGGAAAAGGGGAAGTTACAACGGGATCTGGGGGTCATTGTACATCAGTCTATGAAAGTAAGCATGCAGGTACAGCAGGCAGTGAAGAAAGCGAATGGTATGTTGGCCCTTATAACAAGAGGAATCAAATATAGGAGCAAAGAGGTCCTTCTGCAGTTGTACAGAGCCCTAGTGAGACCACACCTGGAGTATTGTGTGCAGTTTTGGTCCCCTAATTTGAGGAAGAACATTCGTGCTATTGAGGGAGTGCAGCGTAGGTTTACAAGGTTAATTTCCGGGATGGCGGGACTGTCATATGCTGAGAGAATGGAGCGGCTGGGCTTGTACACGCTGTAGTTTAGAAGGATGAGAGGAGATCTCATTGAAACATATAAGATTGTTAACGGCTTGGACACGCTAGAGGCAGGAAATATGTTCCCGATGTTGGGGGAGTCCAGAACCAGGGGCCACAGTTTAGAACGGAGACGAGGAAACACTTTTTCTCACAGAGAGTGGAGTCTGTGGAATTCTCTGCCTCAGAGGGCGGTGGAGGCAGGTTCTCTGGATGCTTTCAAGAGAGAGCTAGATAGGGCTCTTAAAGATAGCGGAGTCAGAGGATATGGGGAGAAGGCAGGAACGGGGTACTGATTGGGGATGATCAGCCATGATCACATTGAATGGCGGTGCTGGCTCGAAGGGCCGAATGGTTTACTCCTGCACCTATTGTCAAAACCTGGGTCTCTGTAAGAAAGCAACTCTACCGCTGCGCCACCGTGCCACATAAATTCTTCAGAGATGCTGCCTGACCTGCTGAGTTACGCCAGCAGTTTTTTTTTTTGTAACCCGGCATCTGCACTTCCTCGTTTCCAAGAAATACCTTTGTGCTTACATTACATTCAAATACTGCAGATGATGGAAGTATCACACAGAGGAGGGTGGGACCGAGCAGGTCAGGCAGCATGTTTGGTGCTGAGAGGGACAAATAATGGTTCAGATCCGGGAAACATCTGGCAGCCAAGAGCTGCAGCTGCTGGAAACCTGCAATAAAGGCAGAACATGCTGGCAACACAAAGGCGACATCTGTGGAGACAGGAATGGTTCTTCCTGCAGAACGACACCACTTCGAGACCACAGGGGCGACACAGTTGCTGCCTCACAGAGCCAGACACCTGTGATCGACTGCAGGCTCTGTCTGTACGGAGTTTGTACGTTCTCCCCGTAACTTGCGTGGGTTTTCCCCGGGATCTCTGGTTTCCTCCCACTCTCCAAAGACGTACAGGTTTGTAGGTGAATTGGCTTTGGTATAAGTGTAAACTAATGTGTAGGATAGTGTTAGTGTGCGGGGATCGCTGGTCGGCGCGGACTCGGTTGACAGAAGCAGCCTGCTTCCTTTATCATCATTACTTTACTGCATATCTTCCATTCATTGTTCTTTATCTCTCTACATCACCGTCTATATCTCTCGTTTCCCTTTTCCCTAACCATTCTGAAGAAGAATCTCAACCCGAAACGTCACCCATTCCTTCCTTCTCTCCAGTGATGCTGCCTGTCCCGCTGAATTACTCCAGTGTTTTGTGTCTATCTTCGGATTAAACCGGCGTATATCTTCGGTGGGCCGAAGGGCTTGTTTCCGCGCTGTATCTCTAAACTAAACTAAAGACTTGTCGGAACAGAGTAATGTGCAGGAACATGGAGGAGGGAGTTATCTGGAGGGGTGAGGAATGGGTGTGCTGCTTTAATGTTGGGTATTCTGGAAGCTTCCACTCTCTTCTGGTCCTGCCCACCTTAACGAAGGGGGCTGCACTAACAACCCCTTCACTGTGTCTACCCATCACCTGTCATGCGTTGTCCTGCCCCCACAATCACTGAAGAAGGGTCCTGACCTGAAACATCACCTATCCATGTTCTCCAGAGTTGCTGCCTGACCCGCTGAGCTACTCCAGCACTCTGTGAAACGTCACCTATCCATGTTCTCCACAGATGCTGCCTGACCCGCTGAGTTACTCCAGCACTCTGTGAAACGTCACCTATCCATGTTCTCCAGAGATGCTGCCTGACCCGCTGAGTTACTCCAGCACTCTGTGAAACGTCACCTATCCATGCTCTCCACAGGTGCTGCCTGACCCGCTGAGTTACTCCAGCACTCTGTGAAACGTCACCTATCCATGTTCTCCACAGATTCTGCCTAACCCGCTGCATTACTCTTGTTCATAAGTTATAGACATTCAGTCCAGATATGCTGCCAAAGCAAATTAGGCCATTCAATCACAGCTGATCTATCTCTCCCTCCTAACCCCATTCTCCAGCCTTCTCCCCATAACCCCTGACACCCGTACTAATCCAGAATCTATCTCTCTCTGCCTTAGAAATATCCAATGACTTGGCCTCCACAGCCGTCTGTGGCAAAGAATTCCACAGATTCACCACCCTCTGGCTAAAGAAGTTCCTCCTCATCTCCTTTCTTAAGGTACGTCCTTTAATTCTGAGGCTGTGCCCTCTGGTGCTAGGCTCTCCTGGTCCCGCTAGTGGAAACATATCTTGTTTAATAATATTCCAGGTACTCAACCCAGCCAACACTTCCGGCGTTACATTTTGCATTCTAGATTGTTTACTTGAGCTTATTGTCACGTGAACTGAGCTGCAACGTAAAGCTTTATTCTTCTTTCCATTGAGGCATCTGAAGTCTCTTTTGCCTTTTGTTGATCGACGTAACTGTTACCACTGATGGAGTTACCCTTGGAGTCGGCCTATTCTTTCTCTCAAAAGATGCTGCCTGACCCGCTGAGTTACTCCAGCTTTCTGTGTCTTTCTAAGAAATATTTAGACAGGTACATGGGCAGGATGGGTTTAGATGGGTCGGCACGGCCTTGTCGGCTTTGGAAGCCGCGGTCCCGTTAGGAAGCGGCCGTTCCAGGTGGCCCAGCCGCTGAAAGGACTCTCCTGACACCAGGGCAACAGCATTCTCCCGACAACAGGGCAACCAGAACGGCCAGGAACATCGGGCAATAGCGGAGGCCTCAATAGGCCTGACTTTGGGACAACTGGGGATGGGGACTGGACATTGTGCCTTCCCCCACAGTGGTAACCATTGTGGGGGGATGATTTTTCTGTGTGTAATGTGAATATGTTAGTTTGTGTCCAAGATGGCTGTCGGAAGGGAGAGTGGACGCTGGCGCGGTTTAGCTGCCGCTGCTCTCTCTTCACATTGTGTTTTTGATTTTTTTGTCTTTGGAACAAATTCTGTCTTTAATTTGTGTATTGGTGATGTCCTTATTATTTATTTTACTCCGATAATATGTTTTTTCTCTCCTGTTAATTTCTGTAAGGTGTCCTTGAGACTTTGAAAGGCACCCGCAAATAAAATTTATTATTATAATTATTAGAGGGATACGAGCCAAACGCGGGCAGGCGGGACTAGTGTAGCTGGGACATGTCGGTCGGTGTGGGCAAGTTGGGCCGAAGTTCCTTCCCACATAGAGAGTTACTGAATTCATTGTTCACAAGAGCAACACTCGTGCTGTCACTAAGGCCCAGCCTCCCACCAAAGAAAGGCTGCCACAATACCCATTTTTCTCCTTCGTTGCTGTCGATGTTGATCTTGGGGGCGCGATCGATCAGTTGGAAGAAGCGTGCGGCCGCTATTTTGGCCTTGGCGTAGTCTGGAGTGTACGAAGATGCTCGCCCCAGCGCCGTGCCGCTTGTCACTATCGCAGAAATCACCCTGGAGTAAAATAACACCGTCAGACCGGGAGTCATCAGAGCTGAATTAGGCCATTCACCCCGTCAAGTCTTTATATTTTAAACATTGTTATAATACCTGCCTCAACTACCTCCTCTGGCAGTTCCATATACCCACCATCCTCTGAGCGAAAAAGTTGCCCCTCAGGTTCATTCACCCCATCAAGTCTACTCTGCCATTCAATCATGGCTGATCTATCTCTCCCCCTTTTTACAGGGGTGATTTACGAAAATGTTGCCAGTGCTCGGGGGCCTGAGCTACAGGGAGAGGTTGGGCAGGCTAGGACT
Source organism: Leucoraja erinaceus (assembly GCF_028641065.1). Taxonomy (NCBI): domain Eukaryota; kingdom Metazoa; phylum Chordata; class Chondrichthyes; order Rajiformes; family Rajidae; genus Leucoraja; species Leucoraja erinaceus. Next base: position 6,089,072 of record NC_073383.1, read on the forward strand.
CCATTCCTTGGAGCACAGGAGGATGAGGGGTGATCTTATAGAGGTGTCCAAAATCACGAGAGGAATAGATAGGGTGAATGCACAGAGTCTTTTACCCCCAGGGTACGGGAATCCAAAACAAAAGGACATTAAGGTGTGTGGAGAAAGATAGATCAGCCATGGCAGAGTAGACTTGATGGACTGATGGAACCTGAGGGGCAACATTTCTGCTCAGAGGGTAGTGGGTATATTTTTTGCTGCCTGACCCGCTGAGTCATCCAGCATGACCCGCTGAGTTAATCCAGTGTGTCTTTTTCTAAGGTTTAGAGGGATATGGGGCAAATGTTGCCAAATGGGACTATGTTAGCTGGGGCATGTTGGTGGGCATGGAGGAGTTGGGCCGAAGGGCCTGATTACATGTTATAGAGTCATAGCATGAAAACAGGCCCTGCGGCCCAACTTGCCCACACCGGCCAACATATCCCATCTACACTAGCCTCACCTGCCTGCGTTTGGCCCATATACCCCTAGACCAATTCCTATCCATGCACCTGTCTAAATGCTTCTTAAACATATTGATAGTACCATGTTCATGTGCCTACCCATGTTCTCCAGAAATGTTGCCTGATATTGCTACAATTACCTCCTTCGCCAGCTCGTTCCATACACCCACCACCCTTTGTGTGAAAAAGGTTGCCTCGCGGGTTCCTATGAAATCTTTTTCACCTTCACCTTGAACCTATGTCCTCTGGTCCTTGATTCCCATGCTCTGGGCAAGATACAATGTGCATCTACCTGATCTATTCCTCTCATGATTTTGTACACCTCTATAAGATCAACCTTCATCCTCCTGCGTTTCAAGGAATAGAGTCCCAGCCTACTCAACCTCTCCCTATAGCTCACACCCTCTAGTGCAGGGGTCGGCAAGCTTGTTCTGCAAAGGGGCCAGGACACATGTCTGTGAGCGGATGGCAGGTCACATCTATCGCCATGGTGAATAAATGGAGGTAATAATAATACATACTAACTAAACTTTGTTGAACTCCTTGTTCACACTAACACTTGCATGGGATGTATGGAGTTAGTGTGGAGTTTAGAAGGATGAGGGGGTATTTTATAGAAACATATAAAATTATAAAAGGTCTGGACAAGCTAGATGCAGGAAAAATGTTCCCAATGTTGGTCAAGTCCAGAACCAGGGGCCACCGTCTTAGAATAAAGGGGAGGCCATTAAAGACTGAGGTGAGAAAAAACTTTTTCACCCAGAGAGTTGTGAAATTGTGGAATTCCCTGCCACAGAGGGCAGTGGAGGCCAAATCACTGGATGGATTTAAGAGAGAGTTAGATAGAGCTCTAGGGGCTAGTAGAATCAAGGGGTATGAGGAGAAGGCAGGCACGGGTTATTGATTGGGGACGATCAGCCATGATCACAATGAATGGCGGTGCTGGCTTGAAGGGCCGAATGGCCTCCTCCTGCACCTATTGTCTATGTTTCTATAAGGCATGTGGGTGTGCCAAAGTACTGTATGAAGAAGTACTTTTCTGTGCAAGTGTCTTGGACGACTCGGCACTCAGCATCCACCTTAGAAACATAGAAATTAGGTGCAGGAGTAGGCCATTCGGCCCTTCGAGCCTGCACCGCCATTCAATATGATCACGGCTGATCATCCAACTCAGTATCCCGGACCTGCCATCTCCCCATACCCCCTGATCCCTTTAGCCACAAGGGCCACATCTAACTCCCTCTTAAATATAGCCAATGAACTGGCCTCAACTACCTTCTGTGGCAGAGAATTCCACAGATTCACCACTCTCTGTGTGAAAAATGTTTTTCTCATCTCAGTCCTAAAAGATTTCTCCTTTATCCTTAAACTGTGACCCCTTGTTCTGGACTTCCCCAACATCGGGACCAATCTTCCTGCATCTAGCCTGTCCAACCCCTTAAGAATTTAGTACGTTTCTATAAGATCCCCCCCTCGATCTTCTAAATTCTAGCGAGTATAAGCCGAGTCTATCCAGACTCGGTTTCCGCCACAGCTAATCGTAGTTTTCCCGCCCTCACTGTCTGCGTTTGTTCTAGGATTTTAGATGACGGAAGTCCTCAGTAAAAAAATATATGCCCGGGGGCCGGATGAATTCGGGTTTGGGGCCGGATCTGGCCCGTGGGCCGTAGGTGGCCGACCCCTGCTCTGGTGCATCTACCTGATCTATTCCTGTCCTGGTTCTGTATTGTGCCTCTATGACCTTACCTGAATACGATGCTGAAGTGTAGGTTCTCGGCCACCACAAGGTAACCACCAAAGCGGTAGGACGCAGCGTTGGCGAGGAAGATGACGGACTGGGCAAAGCCGAAGCACAAACCATAGACGTTGGCCTTTTTTATCGCCGCTTTGTACGGGGCTTCAAGCTGCGCCTCGAACAACTGCACAAACATCTTCTCTTTGGCCAGCCCAGCGATGGTCCGGATATTACTCAGGGCCTCACTGGATATCTGAGGAACAACAATGGCAAGTGGGAGCTGGTTCACGGAGGCACAGAGTCGTACAGCCTGGAAACGGGCCCTTCGGCCCACATCGTCAATGCCCACCAACTACCCCGGGCGGTGTTAGAGAGGGACTAGGCCCTGTCCACGGGCACCCTGGGGGATTTCCGGGACCGCTGGGCACCGCGGGGGGTGGGGAATGCGTGATCCTTGACAAGGATTGTAACATTTTATTTAATATATTCATTTGTCTTGTATTATGGTGGTGGGTTCTGTTTTGGTTTTATTGTGTTATATATCATGTATTAATATTTTAATAAATATTTTTGATTTAAAAAACAAAGATGCCCCAACTACAATAGTCCTACCTGCCCACGTTTGGCCCATATCCCTCTGAACCTTGCTGGTCCATGTACCTGTCTAAATATCTTTTAAATGTTGTTATAGTTCCTGCCTCCTCCAGCAGCTAATTCCATATACCCACCACCCTTTGTGTAAAAACCTTACCCCTCAATTTCCTATAAAGTCTTATCTCCTCTCACCTCAAACCTATGTCCCTTGATTTCCCTAATTATGGGGTAAAATACTGTGCATTCACCCTATCTATTCCCCTCGTGATCATATACACGTCTATTGGATTACCCCTCATCCTCCAAGTCCTCGTCTGCCCAACCTCTCCCTACAGCTCAGGCCCTGGAGTCCTGGCAACATCGTCGTACATCTTCTGTGTGCACATTTTAGCTTAATGATATCCTTCCTATACCAACCTCCCTTCCATTGTCGCCATCTACACCCCACGCTGCCTCGGCAAGGCCAGCAGCATAATCAAGGACCAGTCTCGCCCTGGCCACTCCCTCTTCTCCCCTCTCCCATCGGGCAAAAGGTACAGAAGTGTGGAAACCCACACACACCTCCAGATTCAGGGACAGTTTCTTCCCAGCTGTTATCAGGCAATTGAACCATCCTATCACCAACTCAAGAGTGGTTCTGACTTCCCATCTACCTCATTGATAATCCTCAATCTTCAATCGGACAATAGACAATAGGTGCAGGAGTAGCCCATTCGGCCCTTCGAGCCTGCACCGCCATTCAATGTGATCATGGCTGATCATCCACAATCAGTACCCACTTCCTGCCTTCTCCCCATATCCTCTGACTCCGCTATTTTTAAGACCCCTAGCTCGCTCTCTCTTGAAAGCATCCAGAGAACCTGCCTCCACAGCCCTCTGAGGCAGAGAATTCCACAGACTTACCACTCTCTGTGAGAAAAAGTATTTCCTCGTCTTCAAGTTCTAAATTGTTTAAAGCCCTGTCCCACGGTGCGAGTTCATTCCAAGAGCTCACCCGAGTTAAAAAAAAAATCAAACTCGTGGTAAGCACGGAGAATGAACGTAACGGGTACGTCGGAGCTCAGGGACGGGAAGACAGTGAAGATTTTTTCAAGTTGAAAAATGGAGAGCCCCTCGAGTGAAGTAAATCTTTCGAACAAACTCGGGAGAGCTGAAAAAATGTCCACAGGGAGTGGCCCCTGGTTCTGACTCCCCCAACATCGGGGCCATGTTTCCTGCCCTGAGTAAATCTCCTTAAGTTCGAATCAGGGCAAAAACTCGGGAGAGCTCTTGGAATGAACTCATACCGTGGGACAGGGGTTTTACTCCTTATTTTTAAACTGTGGCCCCTGGTTCTGGACTCCCCCAACATCGGGAACATGTTTCCTGCCTCTAGCGTGTCCAAGCCCTTAACAATCTTATGTTTTGAAGGATCCGCCCTCAATGAGAGATGCTGTCTGGCCCCTCTCACTCCAGCACTCTCTGTTTTAAAACGACAGAGTGGTTGAAACAAAATTGATAAAACTTGCTGGCCGCAGAACTTGACTCAGCAGCGCGCCGCGTGCAATGCGACGGACTTTATATGAAAGCTTCCTACACGCGAGCATAAGCAAAAAGTACATTAAACTAGCAGCACCACCATAGCTGAACACAACCTGTGACCTCAAGCGTCGTCTGTGGAATTCTACGCCTGGGGCTTACTGGACTTTTTTCTGAGAGAGATTGTTCCCTTATCCTGTATCTGTGCACTGTGGACGACTTGGTTGTAATCATGTACAGTCTTTCCGCTGGTTAGAAAGTACGCACCAAAAAAGCTTTCCACTGCACCAACAGTGAACTGCAGATGCTGGTTTATTACAAAGATAGACGCAGAGTGCTGGAGTAACTCAATGGGTCAGGCAGCATCTGTGGAGAACATGGATGTGTGATGTTTTGAAGGATCCGCCCCGAATCCATGTCCTCCAGAGATGCTGCCTGGCCCGCTGAGTTACTCCAGCACTCTGTGTTTTATGAACGACGAGTGTTTGAAACGAAATTGATAAAACTTGCTGGCCGCAGAACTTGACTCAGCAGCGTGCAATGCGATGGACTTTATCTGAAAGCTTCCTACACGCGAGCATAAGCAAAAAGTACATTAAACTAGCGGCACCACCATAGCTGAACACAATGCTCCAAGTGTGACCTCACCAGCGTCGTCTGTGGAATTCTCTGCCTCAGAGGCAGGTTCTCCAGACACTTTCAAGAGAGAGATAGATAGGGGTCTTAAAGGTAGCGGAGTCAGGAAATATCGGAAGAAGGCAATACCGATTATGGATGATCAGCCATGATCACATTGAATGGCGGTGCTGGCTCGAAGGGCCAAATGGGCTACTCCTGCACCTATTGTCTATTGTCTATTGTACAACTGTTTCATGGGGGAATGTGAGGTCGGAGAGATACCTGGTTGGCAAATGTGGCCTCATTAACGTCAAGTACAAGTGTCTCGTGGGGACATGTGATGGTGGGACGGTGGGATGAAGTACCTGGCCAGCAGCCTCCAGGGCCTCCTTGTCCTGGTTGGCGAAGCCGGTCAACATGCGAGCTTGCAGGGCACCGGTCAGGGCCAGGAAGGGCAGGAAGCAGAGAATGACCAACGTCAGCTTCCAGCTGAAGTAGAAGGCGATGATGAGGGAGACGCCGATATTGGTGATCGAGTTGACAATCATCCCAATCTGGGTCCCCGTAGCCTGAGGGGAGGTAAATGCAAAATAAATGCTAGGAACTGCGACTAAACACACTGCGGGCACCGTTCACTCGCGTTGATGGCGGCACGGTGGAGCAGCGGTAGACTTGCTGCCCCAGAGGCCCAAGTTCGATCCTGACCTCAGGTGCGGAGTTTGCACGTTCTCCCCATGACCTGCGTGGGTTTTCTCCGGGTGCTCCGGTTTCCTCCCAAACTCCAATGATATGCAGGTTATTGGCCTCTGTAAAATGCCCCCTAGTGTGTAGAGAGTGGGATTACGTCGAGCTGCAGTGAACTAGAGTGTAGGGTAGAACTCGTGCAAGAGTGGTGCGGACTCGATGGGCCGAAGGGCCTGCTTCCACGCTGTATCTCTAAAAGCTAATCAAGCATCATTCAAACTGCTTTCCATTCATTATCCTTAGCACTGCAATGCTGAAGAATAGTTTTTGCAACATCAAACAGATTTAGTGGCTAACAATCCATTTGGATTTCCAAAAGCTATAAAGCCTTAAGATCCACTCAACACCTCTGGCTCACAAGAATACAATGTGTAGAGTTTGTGTGAAAGTCTACAAACTCCTGCCATCTTGTGGTCTCCCCTGATGTTGATTGTGGATCAAATGTGTAGAGAGGAATGTGTAGAGATAGTTATATGGATGGGAAGGGAATGGAGGGTTATGGTCTGAGCGCAGGTATATGGGACTAGGGGAGATTATGTGTTCGGCACGGACTAGAAGGGTCGAGATGGCCTGTTTCCGTGCTGTAATTGTTATATGGTTATATGGTTATATTATAGGAACTGCAGATGCTGGTTTTACAGTGAAGACAGACACAAAATGCTGGAGTAACTCAGCGGGACAGGCAGCATCTCTGGAGAGAAGGAATGGGTGACGTTTCCAGTCGACACCCTTCTTCAGATTTCTTTAGATTTCTAAAGAAGGGTCTCGACCCGAAACGTCACCAATTCCTTCTCCCCAGAGATGCCGCCTGTCCCGGGGAGTTACTCCAGCATTTTGTGTCGATCTTCATTGTCGATCACATCTGCGGTCTGCACGTTCCACACCCGGGTGGTCAGAGCTGCTGCCTTACAGCGCCAGAGACCCAGTTTGATCCTGACCTCCGGTGCTGTCTACGTGGAGTTTGTACGTTCTCCTTGTGACACCGTGGGTTTCCACCGGGCGCTCCAGCTTCCTCCCACATGCCAAAGATGTGCAGGTGTGTAAGTTAATTGGCCCTCTGTAAATTTCCCGCTAGTGTGTAGGGAGTAGATGAGAGAGTGGGATAACATAGAACTAGTGTGAAGGGGTGATCGATGGTCAACGTGGACTCAGTGGACCGAAGAGAAGAGGGAAAGATATCTCATGATTGAATGGCGGAGTAGACCTGATGGGCTGAATGGCCTAATTCTACTCCTATGACTTATGGTCTGATGGTGTTATTTTACTCCAAGGTGACTTCCTTAGATTGATTAGCAATGTTACAAAATTTTGAGATTTAAAAAATCAAGTCTTTAATTTATCCCATCAGATAAAGCATAAAAATAAGTTTAATTTGACACCTAATTCACTTTCATATCTTTAGTATTAAAAAAGTTATGGCCATTTTCATACTCGGAAATTGGCATGTTGTTCCCTATTGCTTTTTCATTGACTTAACACAAAAGCTGTGATCAAGAGCATTTAAAGGCCGATAACTTTCTTAAAATTTAAGAGAACTGAAAGAAATGATCAGTTATTATAGATTGAAGCATTCTGAAACAAATATGAAACAATCTTACTTAGATGACTTGAAATTAAAGCATATAATTAGTTAGTTACCTAATTGTAGCTAATTACAAAATTCAATTACTAGATCTAAACATCTATCCATTTCTTAAGAATAGATTAACATTTTTAAATAACCTAAGTGTCCAAATAACATTCACACAAGAATTCAGAATATAACATAATTTTTAAATCTCATTGTCATGGGTTTATAGGCCAAATGGAAGGAATTTAATGTTTAATACCTGTAAATTAATGGCCATTTAAATCACCTTGCGAGTGGGATTTTTTGGAACAGGACCATTTGGAACGTTCAGGATGCGGTGGATTTAGTCCCCCATATCGGCAGCAAATACACTGCCAGTTCGTTCGGGGACTAAATCACCGTTTCGCAACTTAAAATGTGAATTAAATACATCTTAAGAAACACTTTAATACATAAAAATAACCTACTTTCTTTTATCTGGTCCTCCATAAAATCCGTCCCCGTTTTCGGCATTGACGGCTTCAGAAGCTGATTTTAAAATCATTCCAGCGATTAACTTGTCGGGTGAATTAAAAAAAAAGAAAAACACAGAACGGCCGTAGGAACGATCCTTTAGCAACATCTTGCACTCCAACAAAATATAATTCAGGACCAGGTCGGAAAAAACCCCCGTTTTAACCCCGCCCCACCCCCTCAAAGGCGCCAAAATCGCGCACACGGCCAAAGGCAGAATTGCAGCTCCACTGAAGGTAAGTTTTGTAACATACCTAGATTGATGGCCAAATCCTGCTCCTAGAAGTTGTGAGCTTATGAACCCCTTGTATTGTCATTAGTTACCTTGTATAGACACGAGTCACCACTAATCCCTTGTTCTGACTGGTTACCATTTTAGCCCCTGTACACTCTGGCCACGTCCACTTACCCCTTGCACCTGCGAGGCATCAGTGGCCAGCCGGGTTGTTAATGTGCCGGGGCTGTTCTTCCGATCGTCAAACCAACCGATCTCTTGTCTCAACATGGCCTGGAAGCCCAGCTTTCTCAATCTTCGAGTCAGCAACTCACCAGACTTGGCGAAGAAATAGCTCTGGGAAAGCGGAAAGATAAAGCCTGTTTATGACAGCATGAAATTACGTACAATAGCATTGTGTAATGTAAGTTTAGTTTAGTTTAGTTTAGAGATACAGCGCGGAAACAGGCCCTTCGGTCCACCGAGTCCGCACCGACTAGCGATCCCCGTACACTAACACTATCCTACACCCACTAGGGACAATTTACAATTATACCAAGCCAATTAACCCACAAACATGCATGTCTTTTGGGATGTGGGTGGAAACAGGAAAAGCTATGGGGAGAAGTTGGGCAGACTGGGACTTTATTCCTTGGAATGCAGGAAGATGCTGGGGTGATCTAATGGAGATGTATAAAATCATCAGAGGAATAGACTGGACAGCGCACAGTCTCTCGCCAATAGTAGGGGAATCGAGAACCAGAGGACGTGGGTTTAAGGTGAAGGGAGAATAGGTGATTCAATAGGAACCCGAGGGGTAACTTTTCTTACACAACGTTTGGGTGGTGTATGGAACGAGCTGTCTAAGGGGAGTTGAGGCAGGGACTATCGCAACGTTTAAGAAACATTTGGACAAGTATATGGGTAGGACAGGTTTAGAGGGATATGGGCCAAATGCAGGCAGGTGGGACTAGTGTAGCTGGGGCATGTTGACCAGTGTGGGCAAGTTGGGCCGAAGGGCCCGTTTACACACTGTATCACTATTATGACTATGACTATGACCAAAAAACAATGATTCAATGCAATGAGTATTTGGTTGAGTTTACCTGAAGGAACTGTGTTAGGAATGAGACGAGTCCAACGACAACAAAAAACAAACAGATTGCGTTTATTTGGTTTATTTTCTCTTCTTCGTTTTGCAGCGAAAATGTCTGGAGCAACGAGGTACATAGATGTTAACTTAGATAAAATAGATGATACAAATAGAAATGTTGGGGAGGGGAGGGGATGGACTGGAGGGGAGGGCGTGATGGTAGGAAGTGGAGGGGTGGGGAGTGGAGGAGAGGGAGGGGGGTGGGGAGGGGAGGGTAGAGGGTGGGAAGGGAGGGGAGGATGGGGGAAGACATGGGGAGGGGAAGGGAGGAGGAGGGGGAGGAGGGGGGGGGGGGGGAGGATTGGGGTGGGGAGGGGTGAGGAAGGGGAGGAGGGGAGGGTGAGAGGGGGGTGGGGAAGGGGAGGAGGGGAGGGGTGAGGAGGGGTGGGGAGGGAGGGGAGGGGAGGGAGGGAGGGAGAGGAGGGAGAGGAGAGGAGAGGGAGGGAGGAGAGGAGAGGAGGGAGGGAGAGAGGAGGAGAGGAGAGGAGAGGAGAGAGGGAGAGGGGAGGGGAGGGGAGAATAGTGGCGGAGAAGGAACGAGATGAGAGGAGAGGGGAAGAGGGGGGAGGGGGGAAGAGGGGGGGAGGGGAGGGGGGGAAGAGGGGGGAAGAGGGGGGAAGGGAGGGGAAGGGAGGGGAAGGGAGGGGAAGGGAGGGGGGAAGGGAGGGGAAGGGAGGGGAAGGGAGGGGAAGGGAGGGAAGGGAGGGAGGGAGAGGGAGGGGAGGGGAAGGGAGGGGAAGGGAGGGGAAGGGAGGGGAAGGGAGGGGAGGGGAGGGAGGGGAGGGGAAGTGAGGGGAGGGGTGGGGAAGGAGGGGAAGGAGGGAAAGGGAAGGCTTCATACCCCCAGGATCTGACTGAAGAGGAGAGCATAGATCGGATTGACGCCACCGTTGACTGCAGCCCCGAGAGAACCAAACAACATGTAGGGCCACTCGGACACGTTGTATTTCAGGATTCTGGACACAGGAGCCGGCTCAATACTCTCTTCCTCTTCCTCCACATCCTGAGGGTGAAATTAATCTTCTTCAGACCATTAGACAGACACAAAAACTGCAGTAACTCAGCGGGTCAGGCAGCATCTCTGGAGATTAGTGCGGGTGTCAGGGGGTTTTTGGGGAGAAGGCAGGAGAATGGGGTTAGGCGGGAAAGATGGGTCAGCCATGATTGAATGGCAGAGTAGACTAGACGGATCAAATGGCCTAATTCTGCTCCTATCACTTATGATATGATCTTATGAAAAGGAATGGGTTGAGACCCTACATCAGACTGATAGTCAGGGAGAGGGAACCAAGAGATATGAAAAGGTAGGTAGTATGAAAGATATGCAACAAGGCGGATCAAAGCCAGCAATGATGATCAAGATAAGGTGGAGCCCACAAGGGTCCATTGTTGGTGTTGGTTCGGTGATAAGGAGTGATACAAACAATGAAACTCAGCTGGACGACAGTGAAACTAGTACAATGACTAGAGAGATGGGGGGGGGGGGGGGGGAAAGGGTTGCTTGAAGTTAGAGAAATCAATATTCATTCCGCTGGGCTGCCCCATTATTCAATTAGTTCAGAATGAATGGGTAGACGATATATTAGACAGCAGATAAGATAATTAAATGTTATAATGTGATTAGGTGATTGAGTTCTGTGCCCGCAATATTAAAAAAACGAATTAGCCGAATGTGGCCATAAATTTAATCAAACCTCACCTGAATGTGATATTTCTTTGCTGCCCTTCATATTTGAATGAAGGGCGGACACAAGGAACTGCAGACGCTGGAGTCCTGCCTGGAACACAAAGTGCTGGAGGAACACAGCGGGTCAGGCAGCGTCTGTGAAGGGAATGGAAGGGCCCCCACCTGAAGCGTCGCCTATCCATGTCCCAGAGATGCTGCCTGACCTGCTGAGTTACTCCAGCACCCTGTGTTTTGTGAATGGAGATGGGTTAAAACAAATTGCTAAAGCTCGATGGCCAGAGATGCTGACCTAGTCGCTGTCCCTGCACAATGCTACATGCGTTATCTGAACGCTATATGTTCTATGACTCCATGGGCTGAAGGGCCTACTTCCGCGCTGTATAAATGCTTTTTAAAAACCCACATGCTGAGGGGTGATCTTAAGCAGGTGTCTGAAACCATGAGGGGAATAGATAGGGTGAATGAACGCACAGTCTTTTACCCAGAGTAGGGGAATCAAGATCCAGAGGATATAAAGTGAGAGAGGGAAGATTTCATTGGAACTTTTTTTACACAGAGGATGGTGGGTCAATGGAACAAGGAGGGAGAGAAGCAGGGACTATAACAGCATGGGCCTTTCCCACTTAGGCAATTCTATGGGCGACTACAGGCGACTGCCACAAATGTTTCAGATGTTGAACATTTTTCCGTGACAGTGGCGACAATTTCTGCTGTCGTAGGTTGTTGCCAGGTGTCGTAGGTGAATTCCAACAAAACTAGTACCTGGCAGTGGCCCAAACAGTCGCCTAAGTGGGGCAGGCCTAGACAGGTACATGGATGGAAGAGGTTTAGATGGATACTAGATCAAGTGGGACCCGTTGGGTCCCGTCCTCTCAACGAGCAGTTGTGGGGGGAGGGGGGGGGGGTGACCTGCCCACTTACCACCACCCCCCCCCCCCCCCCTCCCCCACACACACACAACCACACACACACACCACACACACACACACACATTCACACACACACACACACACACACACACACCACCGCCCTACCACACACATGCATAGCCCCCACACTAGCCACACCCCCTTCGGTTATATCAATAGAGGGGAGAGAGAGGGGGGAGAGAGGGGGGAGAGGGATTATTCATTCGGTCCTTTTTACCCTATCCCCCGCCCTATCCACTGATGCATAGCCCCCAACTCGCAGACGCATCTAGAGAGGGAGAGGGAGGGGGTAGAGAGAAGGGGCAGAGACAGAGAGAGAGAGGCAGAGACAGAGAGAGAGAGAGAGAGAGAGAGAGAGAGAGAGAAAGAGAGAAGGAGAGAGAGGGAGAGAGAGGGAGAGAGGGGGGGAGAGAGAGAGGGGGGGGGAGAGAGAGGGGGAGAGAGAGAGGGGGGGAGAGAGGGGGAGGGAAACAGGGGAGAGAGGGGGGGAAAGAGGGGGAGAGAGAGAGGGGGGGAGAAAGAGTGGGGGGTGGGGAGAGCGGCCGGGGGAGTGGGACAGAGGGGACAGAGGTACAGAGAGATGGTACATGGCATCACAGGGCAGGGCTGGTTCCCAAACGCAACACTCCCTCACTCCAGCTCTAGGATCTGCTCCAGCCCAGGTCCAATCTGCAGCAACAATCCTCCCCACCATGCGCTGAACTGGGGACCCTGAGCAAGGTGGGGAAGTGGGGGGGGGAGGGGCGTGGCCGGCAACCAAAGGACTGTGAGTTTGACGACTTCATCTACGGCAGCGTTTTTTGAATAATGGGGGGGTGGAGGGAGAGGTGGGGGGAGCGTCTTGCTCGCAGCGTGAGCAAGACAGCAGCAAGCAGACCCATTGTGACGTCATCAGCGAAAGGCAGTCGTTTTTATTTCAAAGTTTTGTCTGATTTTTGAACATTTTCAGTAATAACTCAAGAAATAAAGCATGAAAGTTTCAGATAAGGTGATCTTGGACTCCACGGGATAAATATCTACCGGAATATGTGAAAATGTTATCGTTACCACGTAGATTTTTCGAGAAGATGTGATTATACACAAACAGACACACAAACACACAAACACATCCAAGATCAGAGTTTTATAAGTATCGATATGATGATGGGCCAAACGCGGGCAGGTGAGACTAGTGTAGATGGGGCATGTTGGTCGGTGTGGGCAAATTGGGCCGAAGGGGCAGTGTGACACCGTGACTCTACAAATGCATACATGTAAACGCAGCTGTGGCAGGTGTTCAGTGGTAATGTTTGATTTACTAATAAATGATTCGAACGTCGGACCTTGTCCTCATCCCCGAGGGATATGGAGGGTGTGCGGACAGCTGAAGCCACATCTCCCGGCCCAGACAGATCGCTAAGTACTTCAGACACCTGAGACCTGGAGCGCTGGTGCCTCGTGGATCTGAAAACACACACCTATCAATGCTTCTCATGTACCTCTCAATATGATTCTCAAAACCCACGTTGATTTATTCTCAACTAACAACATTGACTGAACATTGAGTTTCCAATTCTAGTTAACCACCAGTTTAGGTTAGTTTGAGTTTAGTTTATTGTCACTTGTACCAAGGTACAGTTGGCGGAACTCAATACATGATTACAATCAAGCCGTCCACAGTGTACAGATACAGGATAAAGGGAATAATGCGAAAGTCCGATCAAGGATAGTGCTAGGGTCTGCGATGAGGTAGCTCGTAGTTCAGGACTGCTCTCTGGTTGTTAGTAGGATGGTTCAGCTGCCTGATAACAGCTGGGAAGAAGCTGTCTCTGAATCTGGAGGTGTGCGTTTTCACACTTCTGTACCTCTTGCCCGATGGGAGAGGGGACCAGAGGGAACGAGCGGGGTGAAACTGGTCCTGCATTATGTTGCTGGCTGTGCCGAGGCAACGTGAGGTGCATATGGAGTCAGTGGAAGGGATGTTGGTTTGTGTGATGGTCTGGGCTGCGTCCACAATTCTCCGCAATTTCTTGCGGTCTTGCGGTCCAACAATAGACAATAGACAATAGGTGCAGGAGTAGGCCATTCGGCCCTTTGAGCCAGCACCGCCATTCAATGTGATCATGGCTGATCATCCCCAATCAGTACCCCGTTCCTGCCTTTATCCCATATCCCCAGACTCCACTATCTTTAAGAGCTCTATCTAGCTCTCTCTTGAAAGCATCCAGAGAACCTGCCTCCATCGCCCGCTGAGGCGGAGAATTCCACAGACTCGCCATTCTCTGTGAGAAAAAGTGTTTCCTCGTCTCCGTTCTAAATGGTTTACCCCTTATTCTTAAACTGTGGCCCCTGGTTCCTGCCTCCAGCGTGTCCAAACCCTTAACAATCTTATATGTGTCAATAAGATCTCCTCTCATCCTTCTAAACTCCAGAGTGTACCCCCACCCCATCTTGCACGCCCCCCCCCCCCCCACCCCCCACTCACCTCATGCCCCAACTGCACTTGCACCTAGATCTCGGAGAAAACCTACGGGGAGAACGTACAAACTCTGTACAGCCAGCACCCGTAGTTGGGATCGAAACAGGGTCTCCGATGCTGTAAGCGCTGTAAGGCAGCAACTCTACCGCTGCGCCACCGTGCCGCACACATTATATTGAAACCTAATATTGAAACTTAACAGCAGAATTTTATCAGATGAAGTAGCTAGTCATGAAAATTAAATAACAAGAATACAGTTTTAGTCTACAGATACTACATGGAAAGAGGCTCTACAGCCCACCGTCCATGCCGACCATCGATCACCCGTACATACTACATGTTATCCCACTTTCTCGTCCACATCTTTGTGCTGTGTTAGGATAACGGAACACCCGGAGAAAACCCACGTGGTCACAGGGAGAACATGCAAATTCCACGCGGACAGCACCCGTGGTCAGGATCGAACCCGCGTCTCTGGCAGTAAGGGGCAGCAGCTCTACCACTGCACCACCATACTGCTCTATAACAAATTAAAAAACGTGTTCCAATGATCACAAGGATTAAAGGAAAATATGTATGTGGGTAAAACTTGTGTTTTTTTGGACAAAATTAAAAATGAAACAAATTTTCTCCACAATATTTGTCCAACAGTAAACCCCTTCTTCTGAGGTCTGAAGAAGGGACCCAACCCAAGACTTTGCCTGTCCATTCCCTCCACTGATGCTGCCCGACCTGCTGCGTTCCTCCAGCACTTTGGGTTTTCCTCAAGGTTCCAGCATCTGCAGTTCCTTGTGTCTTTCTTGTATCCCGTCTTCTGTTTTGATTTTGTGACCAATCAACTTCAAACTTACTAAACTAATAACTAAAGAAGTATAAGATTTACATGTTAATTATTAAAGATATTATTAAAACAATAGATAGGTAGATAGGGCTGTCAAAAAGGCTATCGGCACATTGGCCTTCATCAAAGACTATTACGTATAGATGTTGGGAGGTCATGTTGCAGTTGTATAAGACGTTGGTGAGTTCAGTTTAGATCTCTATGTTACAGGATACATGTTGTCAAGCTGGAAAGGGTACAGAAAAGATTCATGAATATGTTGCCAGGACTTGAGGGCCTGAGCTATAGGCGGAGGTTGAACAGAGTAGGACTCTATTCCTTGGAGCACAGGAGGATGAGATTGGTGTAGAAAATCATGAGAGGAATAGAACGAGTAGACGCACAATCTTGTGCCCAGAGGAAAGCCTCTGTCCCACTGTATGAGGTAATTCAAGAGTTCTCCCGAGTTTTCCCCTGATTCGAACTCGGAGAATGTCCGTAGAGGGTCCATAGGAGTTCGTGGATGTCTCGTAGCGGCTCGTAATGCTAAAGGTAGGTACTCGGGAAATTCCGGTAAACCTGTGACGTTTTTTCATCTATGTAAAAAATATCCGTGAGTAAAAAAATACTCGTGATGAAAAAAATTGTTACTTTTTACTCGTACGAGCGGCTGCGAGACATCCACTAACTCCTACGGACCCGCTACGGACATTCTCCGAGTTCGAATCAGGGGAAAACTCAGGAGAACGGAATTACCTCGTACAGGGGACAGGGGCTTTAGGGAAATCGCAAACCGGAGGACATTGGTGGGGGGGGTGGTGGTGGAGTGGGGGGGGGGGGGGGGGGGGGGGGGGGGGGTGGGGGGGTGGGGTAGAAGATGTAATAGGAATCTGAGGGGTATCTATTTCATGCAAAAGGTGGTAGATGTATGGAACGAGCTGCCGGTAGTTGGCAGGTACTATTGCAACGTTTAAGAAACTTTTAGATAGGTACATGGATAGGATAAGTTTAGAAGGATATGGGCCAAACACAAGCAGGTGGGACTAATGTAGATGGGACATGTTGCCCGGTGTGGGAATGTTGGGTCGAAGTGCGTGTTTCCACGCTGTATCACTCTATGACTCTAAAATGATTTAGAGGTACAGGAAAAGAATACTGGCACCTCTAAATAATTTTACCCAAGGGTTTAATTGTACCTTATTTGTATTTATTAGGGTGGCACGGTGGCGCAGCGGTCGAGTTGCGGCCTCACGGTGCCAGAGAGCCAGCTTCAATCCTGACAATGGGTGCTGTCTGCATGGAGTTTGTACGTTCTTCCCGTGACCTGCATGGGTTTTCTCCGGGTGCTCCGGTTTCCTCCCACACTCCAAAGACGTGCAGGTTTGAAAGCCAATTGGCTTATGTAAAATTGTAAATTGTCCTTAGTGTGTGTAGGATAGTTTTAATGCACGGGTGATCGCTGGTCGGCACGGACTCGGTGGCTGAAGGGCCTGTTTCTGCTCTATATCTCTAACTAAACTAAACTAGAAACTAAACTACCAGTTCCCATTGCTGCCATCACACATAAAGCACTGGATAATATTATTATTGAGGCATAATTAAATGAGAGTTGTGTGTTTATGTTATTGCAAAGTGTTGGATGCCCCACTTTCACGACCTAATTCACAACCTTTTTTACTCGTGGACATCAGGCTAGAAAAACGCCCCGACCTACTTGATGCCACGTGTACCTACGACCAGCGTCACGACCTGCTACGACCTACTACGATCTCGTGACGACGATGCTGCGAGTACGAGCCAAGGGCAAACTCGGCAGAGGTCGTGAATTAGGTTGTGAAAGTGGGACAGGCCCTTTAGGACCTGGTGGGACCAATCCTTGGTATGGTGCTAAACTGGCCCAGCCTCACTTAATTCTGAGTGAGCACTAGCCCAGACAGAAGCGATGCAGTCTGCATTACAAGTCGGATTGCTTTGTGCATGAACTCATCGCGGAGAGACGAGAGTGGGTCCTTAAAGCAACAGCAACACTCCCTCAGTGTGGGAGCTCACAACTCACCAATGGAAACCAGGAACTACAGATAGACATAAACAGCCGGAGTAACTCAGGCGGCATCTGACGAGAGCAGGAATGGGTGACGTTTCGGGTGGAGACCACCTGCAGACGCTGGTTTACACCACCATTAACCCTGGTTGTTAATAAGAAACTAAACTAAACTGGAGACGGGTTGAAGGTGTGAGTGCGTGAACGTTTGCATCCTACCGCACACTGGCACGGCTGCTCCCACGCCTGATCAGCTGCCGTTTCTCACTCGCTCCATCCTCGATCGCACCGTTCACTGTCAGTGAGAAATTCGGACAGTGTGAGTGAGCGACGTTTCTGAACCTTGATTTGAAATCAATCTGAGAGGCTTTGCTATTAACTATTAAAGGGCGGCAAGGTGGCGCAGTGGTAGAGTTGCTGCCTTACGGCGCAAGAGTCCCGGGTTCGATTATGACTACGGGTGCTGTCTGTACTGGGTTTGCACGCTCTCCCCGTGACCTGCGTGGGTTTTCTCTGGTTGCTCCGGTTTCCTCCCACACTCCAAAGACGTGCAGGATTGTAGGTTAATTGGCTTCGGTAAAATTGTAAATTGGCCCTAGTGTGTGTAGGATAGAACGAGGTAGACACAAAATGCTGGAGAAACTCAGCGGGTCAGGCAGCACGTCTGGAGAGAAGGAGAGGGCAAGGTTTCGGGTCGAGACCCTTCTTCAGACTGAACGAACTGGTGTATTGTGTGATCGCTAGTCGACGTGCCGAAGGGCCTGTTTCCGCGCTGTATCTCGCTATCACTAAACTGGAATAAATTATTTTACTAAATATGAGCTATTTCACAAAATAATTGGCGAACTGGCTTACCTTGCCGGGCCTTCTCGTGGAGAGCCTGTTCTCCCTGGGTCTGTAGTGTAACCAACGTGAAGTAAATCCCTTTCCTCTCCAGTAGCTCTGCGTGCCTTCCCCTCTCCACCGCTCTCCCATGTTCAAAGCCAATGATCACATCAACATTCCTTACAGTGGACAGCCGATGTGCGATGGAGATGGTTGTTCGACCAAACCGAACCTTTGCACAAAATCAATACTTTGTTTACGCACACCTTCTGCTTTTTATCTTACATCAATAATTTCATCAGTCAGGGCCAAAATAGCTTTGGTTTAGGTTTACGTTTAATATTGTCGCATGTGCTGAGGTATAGCCACAACCTTTGTTTCTGCACACTGTCTAAACAGATCAGATATACAGTATATAAATACAAGCAAGCCAAACTCAACCACAATAGGTGGAGCAACGGGCAAGATTTGGAGTATTGTGAGCAGTTTTGGGCCCCGTATCTGAGGAAGGATGTGCTGGCGCTGGAAAGGGTCCAGAGGAGGTTTCAGAGAATGATCCCGGGAATGATTGGGTTAACATACGATGAGCTTTTAACGCCACTGGGCCTGTACTCGCTGGAGTTTAGAATGCGTGGGGGACGTCATTGAAACTTACCAAATGGTGAAAGACCTGGGTAGAGTGAATGTGGAGAGGATGGTTCCACTAGTGGGAGAGTCTCAGACCAGAGGTCATAGCCTTAGAATAAAAGGATGTACCATTAGAAAGGAGACGATGAGGAATTTCTTTAGTCAGAGGGTGGTGAATCTATGGAATTCATTGCCACAGATGGCTGTGGGTATTTTTAAGGTGGAGATTGATTGGTATGGGTGTCAGGGGTTATAGGGAGAAGGGGCAGGAGAATGGGGTTAGGAGGGAGGGAAAAATAGATCAGCCATGACTGAATGGCGGAGTAGACTTAATGGGCTGAATGGCCTAATTCTGCCTCTAAAACTCATGAACTTGTGAAATTAATTTAATCAGTTAGGACACAAATAGCTTGGGTTTAATATTGTCACATGTATTGAGGTACAGCAAAAAGCTTTGTTCCGCATGCCATCCAAATAGATCAGATAATACTACACATTCCCACAATCAAGATTCCCAATGCAATCAATCCAATCAGTGGCATAGTGGTAGAATTGCTGCCTTACAGCGCCAGAGAACCAGGTTCGATTCTGGCTATGGGTGCTGCCTATACGGAGTTTGCACATTTTACCTGTGACCACATGTGTTTTCTCTGAGTGCTTCAAGATCTTCGGATTCCTCCCACTCTCCAAAGACATACAGATTTGTAGATTAATTGGCTTGGTATAAATGTAAAATTGTCCTTAGTGTGTGTAGCATAATGTTAGTGTGCGGGGATCGCTGGTCGGTGCGGACTCGATGGGCCGAAGAGCCTGTTTCTGCGCTGTATCTCTTATCTAAACTAAACGGGACTAGCTTAGATGGGTCATTTTGGTTAGCATGGGCAAGTTGGGCTGAAGAGCCTGATGCATTGCAGTCTATGACTCTAAAGATCAAACTCACCAGAAAGCAGAACCCAGGGAGTTTCAAAGTTGAAGGAAACATCAATGGCTGCCATGTCTTTGGGAGTTAGGACATATGGTCAGAAGTGATAGGAGCAGAATTAGGTCATTCGGCCCACCAGGTCCACTCCGCCATTCAATCATGGCTGATCTATCTCTCCCTCCTAACGTCAATGTCCCCTTAGCCCCTGACATCTGATGAAGGAATGTCTCCAATGAAACCAACCTTGTCGAGGGCCCCTTGAACGATGGCCTCACTCTCGTTGTCCAGGGCTGATGTCGCCATGTCCAGCAGCAGGATTTTGGGATTCCTCACCAGAGCTCGTGCGATGGCGATACGTTGCTTTTGCCCTCCACTCATCTGTCCTCCACCCTCGCCCACAAGGGTGTTGAATTTCTGAAAAAGTCAGCGATCAGTCAGCAGTGCCTTACTTGTCGACAAAAGACAAATGTGGCCTCACAGCGCCAGAGACCCCGGGGTCAATCCTGACTGCGGGTGCTGTCTGTACAGGGTTCGTACATTTTCCCCGTGTCCTGCATAGGTTTTCGCCGAGATCTTCCTTTTCTTCCCACACTCTAAAGACGTGCAGGCTTGTAGGTTAATGGGATTGGTATAAATGTAAATTGGCCCTAGTGTGTGTCGGACAAGTGTTAGTGTGCGGGGATCACTGGTCGGTATGGACTCAGTGGGCTGAAGGGCCTGTTTCTGCACTGTATCTCTAAACTAACTAAACTAATCTGCAAACTTGTTAACTTTGTCTTGTACATCCTCTAAACGAAACTAAACTAAAAATATAAACTGAATAAGTAGGAATTGCATTGTAAAGATTGTAAATTGTCCATTGTGTGCAAGATAGTGCTAGTGTGTGGGGTGATTCATGGTCTGTGCCGACTCGATGGGATGAAGGGCCTATTTCCATGCTGTGTCTCTCAACTAAACTAAACAAAAACACCGGGTACGTGTCTCAATGAAAAATCAACTAAGGTCCTTCCAACTGCTAGACATTGAGGGGCAGAGTCCAGTGGAGATGTCCCTCAAACGAGTGAATCCCACCCCAGGGGGCCACATGAGTGGAATTCTCTGCCACAGAAGGCAGTGGAGGCCAATTCACTGGATGTTTTCAAGAGATTTAGCTCTTAGGGCTAACGGAATCAAGGGACTTGGGGAGAAAGCAGGAACGGGGTGCTGATTTTGGATGATCAGCCATGATCATATTGAATGGAGGCGCTGGCTCGAAGGGCCGAATGTCCGACTACTGCACCGATTTTCTATGTTTCTAAGAGTGGTACAATGATAGTTTTGTGAACACTACCAAATACAACGTTAACGAATGTATGTATAGCCGCTGAGAATGTTGGAAGACATTTAACACAGTTTTGGATATATTTCTTAGTCTGAATAAATAATCAATAAATAGTCCAGCTCCATTTAACAACTATAATTTTCCATTAATATACCCTTCTGTATTGATTTTGTGACCAGACAACTACTAATTTAATAAATTATAACGAAGAAGTATAAAAACATGTGAATCCTATAAATGTGTGAGTCTTGTTGTGAAGATGTTAGAGATGCCAATAGTGATGCATACAGTCACTAGATTAGAGATACAGGCAGAAAGAGGCCCTTCGGCCCACGAGTCCGCTCTGACCAGAGATCACCCCGTACATTAGCGCTATCCTACACACGAGGGACAATTTACAATTTGACCTCTGTCAATTGGTAGTACAGGGTTATTCATGCCGTACAGCACCAGAGACCCGGGTTTGATCCTGACCTCGCGTGCTGTCTGTATGGAGTTTGCATGTTCTCCCCGTGATTGCGTGGGTTTTCTCCGGGTGCTCCAGTTTCCTCCCACACTGCAAAGATGTGCAGGTTTGTCGGTGAATTGGCTTCGGTAAATTGTAAAAATAGCCCCTGGTGTGTGTAGGGTAGCGCTAGTGTACGGGGTGATTGCTGGTCGGCGTGGACCATAAGGCTTGTTTCCTCGCTGTATCTCTAAAGTCTAAACTAGGAACATGTTGTGAATCAAGAATCAAGAACCTGTCTATCTCCATCTTTAAAATATCCATTGACGGCCTCCACAGCCATTTGTGGCAATGAATTACACAGATTCACCGCCCTCTGACTAAACAAATTTGTCCTCATCTCCTTTCTAAAGGTCCGTCCTTTTATTCTGAGGTTATGGCAGCTGGTCTTAGACTCTTCCACCAGTTGAAACATCCTCTCCACATCCACTCTATCCAGGCCTTTCACTATTCGATAAGTTTCAATAAGGTTCTCCCTCATCCTTCGAAACTCCAGTGAGTACAGGCCCAGTGCAGTCAAAGGCTCATCATATGTTAACCCTATCCTTGCTAGACTCTCCCACTAATGGATATATCTGTAGCAAAGGTCCATGGAGCATCGTGCTGTGCGACCATTGCCTATTCCCGTTACACAACCGAATGATAATTGGCACCTCGGGCAGGTCCATGATGAAGTCGTACGCATTGGCCTCCTTGGCTGCCTGGACAATATCGTTCTTCGTCAGTCCCTCCCGCCCGTAGCGGATGTTCTCCTCAATGGTGGTGGAAAACAGGACGGGCTCCTGCTCAACGATGCCAATCAGCGAACGCAGCCACTGGATGTTCAGAGAGCGAATGTCGTGGCCATCGAGGGTCACCTATAGACACAGGGGAATGTTACAGCTTCAGTCTCTTGTAGGTACAGGAATGTTACAGCATCAGTTACTACAACAAGCACTGAACCAGAAAATATGCTTTTTTTGTGTAAAAACTGCAACATTTTTACACAAAGGGTGGTGGGTGTATGGAACAAGCTGCCAGAGGCGGTAGTTGAGGCAGGGACTGTCACAGCATTGAAGAACAATTTGGATGCATATTGATAGAAGATGTTTCGAGGGATAAGAGCACACGGGATTAGTGTAGATGAGACATGTTGGTCTGTGTGGGCGTTGGATCAAAGAGCCCATTTCCACACAGTCTGACTATGGCAATAGATAATAGGTGCAGGAGTAGGCTATTCGGCCCTTCGAGCCAGCACAGCCATTCACTTTGATCATGGCTTATCATCCACAATCAGTACCCCATTCCTGCCTTCTCCCCATATCCCCTGACTCCGCTATCTTTAAGAGTATCTAACTCTCTCTTGAAAGCATCCAGAGAACCTGCCTCCACTGCCTTCTGAGGCAGAGAAATCCACAGACTCACAACTCTCAGTGCGAAAAAGATTCTCCTCATCTCCGTTCTAAATGGCTTTCCCCTTATTCTATAACTGTGTCCTCTGGTTCTGGACTCCCCCAACATCGGGAACATGTTTCCTGCCTCTAGTGTGTCCAAACCCTTAATAATCTTAAATGTTACAATAAGATGCCCTCTCATCCTTCTAAACTCCAGTGTATACAAGCCCAGCTGCTCCATTCTATCAACATATGACAGTCCTGCAATCCCGGGAATTAACCGTGGTACTTCCTCAAAAGCACAGAAGGGAGGCACAAAGTACTGGAGTACTGGAGTACTCAACGGGTCAGACAACATCTCTGTAGAACATGGATAATTTGGGGCAGGACCCTCTTTCTAATTTTGGTATGAACCAGCATCAGCAGTTCCCTTTTATTATCTTTATTAAACTAAATGCAGAACGCTGGAAGAACTCAACGGGTCAAGCAGCATCTGTGGAGGCAGAAGGACTAAACACTTTTGTACGATTTTTCTTGATTCCAACATTTGAAATCGCCTTTATACTTCATAAATCAGAAACATTTTATATTCAAAACTGCTAACTTAACTGCAGTAGAGATATTATTTCAAAACAATGAAATAATTTTCAGAAATGTTGACCATATTGCATGTGGGATGCCTGTATTGAATCACAAAAATGTCTAACATATTAGATATTCGATGGTAGTTGCACAATTAATGTATATTCTTACCAAAGTAAGATGAAACCCCCTTCTCAAATCAGTTGACTGTTTTTTTTCACAAAGAAATAACATGCATGGCCTCCTCCAAGGTGTAACCAGAAGGATTTCAAAGCTAACTTTCAAGTGTTAAAAAGATGAGTATTTTAAGCAAGCTGTGTCCAACGAGATCTTCACAGCTCTGAGGAGCAATGCAGCAAATTATGTTTGAAGAAGGGTCTCGACCCAAAACGTCACCCATTCCTTCTATCCAGAGATGCTGCCTGACCCGCTGAGTTACTCCTGTACATTTATGTCCTTTTGTATAAACCAGCATCTGCAGTTCCTTGTTTATACAGCCACATATTATTGTGCTGTTATTCCAGTGAGGACTGTCAGGCAGAACAATGGGAAATGTCCTATTTTGTTTTGGGAATGATCTACTTCATTTAAATGAGCAGGTTAGTATAGATTTGAGTAAAGAAGTAAAGAGGTCCTACTGCAGTTGTACAAGGCCCTGGTGAGACCACACCTGGAGTATTATGTGTAGCTTTGGTCTCTTAATGTGAGGAAGGACATCCTTGCTATTGAGGGAGTGCAGCGTAGGTTCACCAGGTTCACCAGAATGGTGGGACTGTCTTATGAGGAAAGACTGGAAAGACTGAGCTTGGATTCACTGGAATTTAGAAGGATGAGAGGAAACTTATAGAAACGTATACAATTATATAAGGACGGGAAAGGCTGGATGCAGGTAAAATGTCCCCAATGTTGGGGGAGACCAGAACCAGGGACCACAGTTTAAGAATAAAGGGCAGGCCATTTAAAACTGAGATGAGAAAAACCTTTTTCACCCAGAGAGTTGTGAATTTGTGGAATTCTCTCCCACAGAAGGCAGTGGAGGCCAATTCACTGGATACATTTAAATGAGAGTTAGATAGAGCTCTAGGGGCTAACGGAATCAAGGGATATGGGGAGGAAAGCAGGCACGGGTTACTGATTGTGGATGATCAGTCATGATCACAATGAATGGCGGTGCAAGCAAATGGCCTCCTCCTGCACCTATTTTCTATTTTTTATGTTTCTATGTTAGAGAGTCGTCGGGTCACACAGCATGGAAACAGGCCCTTCAGCACAGGGAAGAAATATCATCAAAGACCCACACCACCCTGGCCATACTCTCATCTCGCTGCTACCAAGAGGAGGAAGGTACAGGAGCCTGAAAACCGTGACCTCCAGGTTCAAGAACAGTTTCTTCCCAACAACCATCTTCCCAACAACTCAACAACCAACTTGAATGCTGCACAACACTAACCTCAGCAACTGTGATCTACTATAGACTTTGTCTTTGGTTGCACTACACACCAGCTTTGCACTATTACCTAGTATTACAGTTATTAATACATTGTATTATTGATTATTGCATATGTATGTGCATGTTATTGAGTTTAAGGGTTGGTAAAACAGCAGCAAGTAAGAATTTCATTGTTCCATTACTGGTATATACGACAATTAAACATAAATATAAATAAATATAAAATTTCATTTTCTAAAAAGCAAGCATGAAAATAAAGTGACCATCTGACAATAGACAATAGACAGTAGGTGCAGGAGTAGGCCATTCGGCCCTTCGAGCCAGCACCGCCATTCAATGTGATCATGGCTGATCATCCACGATCAGTACCCCGTTCCTGCCTTCTCCTCAAATCCCTTGACTCCGCTATCTTTAAGAACTCTCTCTTGAAAGCATCCAGAGAACCGGCTTCCACCACCCTCTGAGGCAAAGAATTCCACACTCACACCACTCTGTGAGAAAAAGTGTTTCCTCATCTCCGTTCTAAATGGCTTACCACATATTCTTAAACTGTGGCCCCTGGTTCTGGACTCCCTCAACATCGGGAACATGTTCCCTGCCTCTAGCCTGTCTTAACCATTAATAATCTTATATTACAATAAGATTCCCCTCTCATCCTTCTAAACTCCAGAGTGTACAATAAAATGAAAATGAAATGACCATCTAAATTAAAAATAATTTACGTGGGGAAAGTTTATCTTTTCAACAAAAGCTAAATAATATTTGGCATTTATTTATATATTTGAAAGCAATCTGAAGACATACCATCCCCTGTTTAGGGTCGTAGAATCGCTGTATCAGCTCCACTGCTGTGCTTTTACCAGACCCACTTGGGCCAACAAATGCTGTCGTTTCTCCTGCTTTAATAACCATACTCAGTCGGTCAAGTGTCTGGGGAGAAAGAACATGAGGCTTTAAGGGCGGCACAGTGGTGCAGCGGTAGAGTTGCTGCCTTACAGTGCAGGTACCCCGGGTTCGATCCTGACTATGGCTGCTGTCTGTATGGAGTTTGTGGGTTTTCTCCGGGAGCTCCAGACTCCTCCCACACTCCAAAGACGTGCGGGTTTGAGGGATAATTGGCTTCGGTAAATTGTAAATTTTTCCTAGTGTGTAGGATAGTGCTAATGTATGCGATGATCGCTGGTCAGCGCGGACCTGTTTCCGCTCTGTATATCTAAAGTCTAATCTTATCTGGATCATGTTCTTTTAAAGGCAACTTAGCATACATTTGTATGGCTCTATGACTACAATGATCTGTTGTGCTGAAGCAAAGCAAAAATTTCATTGTCCTATCAGGGACACATGACAATAAACTCATTTGAACTTGAACTTGACTCTGCAGCAGTTTGTAGGCACATTAACAATTGAATCTGCTGGTGAATTGAATAATTTTCCACCAAGACTATTCAGAGAATACTTCTAAAAGTCTTCCTGTTTCTTTCCTATTGGACATGTGCTTGACTATGCACGCTCTAACATGTGTGAACCATTTATTCTCTTCCAGCCTGTAGCAACCTTCTCAAAGTCAGAGGTTATTTGTAGTAGGTATGTTGCAAAGCCTACCTGAAGCATTGCTGAAAATCTGTCCCAGCCCGTGTGCGCGATTTTGGCGCCGTTTAGAGTGGGGCGGGTTTAAAACGCGATTTTCCCTAGGCTGTTCCAATCGAAGATGTTCAGCCTAGTTAATTATTGACGAAAAATCGCTGGGAGACCCCGTCTCAAAAGCTATTATTAGTTTTAAAGGCTTTATATAATTGTTGTAGTAGTTTAAAAATCAATCTCTAAACCCGCGACCACCGGCAACCGTCAGGGTCGCATAGAGCAGACAACAGAAGGTAGGCTGTTTATTTTTACATTAAAAAGGGCTTCTTAAGATCCCTTTATACAAAGTTTAATGTTGCGAGTAGCTCATTTTGGCCCCATTATATCCCGCAGTATTTTTCTGGGCATTTGAGGTACAAATCTACCGTAATGTGAACGTTCTAAACCAGCGCGTTCCACAGGATCCCACTAGAAAGCTGATTTAAATTGGACTTTAATTTACAGCAATTGAACACTAAATTCCTTCCATTTGGCCTATAAATTAATGTAAATGAGATTTAAAAATCATGTTTTATTGTGAATTATTTATGAATATTATTTGGACACTTAGGCTATTTAAAAATGTTAATCATTTATTAAGAAATGGATAGATGTTTAGATCTAGTAATTGAAGTTTGAAATTAGCTACAATTAGGTAACTAACTAATTATATGCTTTAATTTCAGGTCATCCAAGTTAGATTATTTTATATTTGTTTCAGAATGGTTCAATCTACGATAACTGAAAATTTCATTCAGTTCTCTTAATTTTTAAGAAGGTTATAGGCTTTTGACTGTCCACGATCACAGCTTTTGTGTTATGTCCATAGAAAATCAATAGGGAACAAGATGCTAATTTCCGAGTATGAAAATGGCAACTTTTTAAATACTTGAGATATGAAAGTGAATTAGGTGTAAAATTAAACTTCTTTTTATGCTTTATCTGATGGGATAAATTACAAACTTGATTTTTTATAAATCTCAAAATTTTGTAACATTGCTAATTGTAGAACCTACCATATCTCCACAACTCTGCACCTTTCTATAACATTGTGCTTATCCTAATACAGCACGGAAACAGGGGCCTTTGCCCCATCTTGTAAAGAAGGCTGGCAAGCTCATTCTAGATGTGGACCTCCCTCTGAGTGAAAAGATTGCCCCTGGGGCCTCTGTTAAATCAGACAGTACCCCAGCTTTCAGAAGGACCGCTCAGAAGCCTGAGTACAGAGGGGAAGAAACTGTTCCTGAGTCTGGTGCAAGAACAAGATCGAGGGAGTAGGTTTCCAGCAGCTCCTGGTGTGCTAAATGACCAGCGAGCAGCTTTTACCATTGAAAGGAATTCAGTCTGAAGAAGGGTTTCAGCCCAAAACGTCGCCTATTTCCTTCGCTCCATAGATGCTGCTGCACCCGCTGAGTTTCTCCAGCATTTTTGTGTACTGACGAATATAGTCCCTGGATTGGCTGCAATCTTCATTAAACCACTGGGGGGCAGCAGAGACTTCTTCCGAAAGGATCCAGTGCCAAAACAAAATTGAAAGCAGATAGACACAGAGTGCTGGAGTAACTCAGCAGGTCAGGCAGCAACTGTGGTGAACATGGATCGGTGACGTTTCACAGAGTGCTGGAGTAACTCAGCGGGTTAGGCAGCATCTCTGGAGGACATGGATAGGTGACGTTTCACAGAGTGCTGGAGTAACTCAGCGGGTTAGGCAGCATCTGTGGAGAACATGGATCGGTGACGTTTCACAGAGTGCTGGAGTAACTCAGCGGGTCAGGCAGCATCTCTGGGGAACATGGATAGGTGACATTTCAGGTCGGGACCCTTCTTCAGACCTGAAATGTAATCTATCCATGTTCTCCAGAGATATTGCCTGACCCGTTGATTTTATTCCCTGAGAGTTAGATACGGCTCTTAGGGACAATGAGGGAAATGGGGGAAAAGCAGGAACGGGGTACTGATTTTGGATGATCGGCCATGATCATATTGAATGGCTCGAAGGGCCGAATGGCCTAATATACCTGCACCTATTTTCTATGGTTCTATGTTCTTATATCCATGAGAAATGCCATACTTTCTTAAGGGTGCAAGGAATTCCTTGGATGAGAGGTGATCTTATAGAGGTGTATCAAATTGTGAGGGGAATAGATAGGGTGAATGCACAGTCTTTTACCCAGAGTAGGGGCATCAAAATCCACAGGACATAAGTTCAAGGTGAGAGCGGAATGATTTTATAGGATGAGGTCACAGAGCTGTCGTATAGCATGGAAACAGGCCCTTCGGTCCATCTTCTTCATGTTGACCAAGTGGGCCTACTGGGCTAGTCCCATTTGTCCAGGTAACATCCTGGTGAATTTCTTCTGCACCATCTCCAATTTGATAATTGGGGATTTATTTGATCTCTTGTATTAGTTTGATTGCCTAAAGAGAAAGGTTAACATATGATGAGCGTTTGACTCGCTGGAGTTTAGAAGGATGAGGAGGGGACTCATTGAAACTTACCGAATAGTGAAAGGCCTGGATAGACTGGATGTGGAGAGGATGTTTCCACTAGTGGGAGAGTCCAGGACAAGGACGTAGCTTTAGAAAGGAGTTGAGGAGGAATTAATTTAGTCAGAGGGTGGTGAATCTGTGGAATTTATTTCCACTGACGGCTGTGTTTGTCTACTGTGTTTTTATGTAGTTTTTGTTATTTTATGTTGGGGGTGTGTGTGTGGGGGGCGCGGGGGTGGGGTGGGGAGGGGGGGGAAACTTTTTGAATCTCTCCCTGCACTGGAGACCCGACCTTTTCTCGTCGGGTCTCAGGTGTCGTTGAGGCCGCAACGAGGAGCGGCCTCCAACAGGAAGAAGCCGGGGACTCTGGTGCTACTCACCGTCGCCGTCGCGGAGCTGGCCGGGTCCAGAGCGGGTGGAGCGGTGGAGGAGCGCTGCCGCTGCTGCTGCTGCTGCTGCTGCTGCTGCTGCTGCTGCTGCTGCCGGAGAGTCGGAGGCTCCAACGACGGGTCTGTGGACGACGGCACCGGGAGCCCGCGGCTCCCTGGAGGGAGACCGCTTTTCGGGGCTCTCGCAACGGCGACTTCTCCCGCCCGAGTTGCGGGGTTGAGGAGCTCCTGGAGCGGGGCCTAACACCACTGCCCCGCGCGGCTGGAATGGCCGCGGACTCTGCGAGCGCACACCGGGGGCTCCAACACCAAGACCCGGTGTGCGACCTCGCACCACCCGGCGTGGCTTTAATGGCCGCGGGACAATCGCCATCGCCAGCCGGGGGCTATGACTTTGACTCTGACATCGGGGGGGGGGGGAGAGTGCAGTGGAGAGATAAGTTTATTTGGCCTTCCATCACAGCTATGTGATGGATGTTTATGTTAAATGTAATTATGTTGTGTCTGGGGTCTATTTGTGTGTAATGTATGGCTGCAGAAACGGCATTTCGTTTGGACCTCCAGGGGTCCAAATGACAATTAAATTGACTCTGACTCTCTTGACTCTTGACTCTTGACTGTGGAGGCCAAGGCATTGGGTATTTTTAAGATGGAGATTGACAGGTGTTTGATTAGTCGGGGGGTCGAGGGTCACGGGGAGAAGGTAGGACAATAGGCTTGAGAGGGAAAGGTAGATCAGCCATGATCAAATGGCAGAGTAGATCTGATGGGCTGAATGGCCTTAATTTGCTCCTATGGCTTATGAAAGTGAAGAGGAATTATGTTGGATTCTCATTTCTGTTTGCCTCGAGATTTGATTTGTGTTTGTAGTCTCTCCTTTGTAATTACACCGATCCAGCTGGAGGAGATGGAGCGTCGGTGATGAAACTTCAAATCATCATGAGCGGATTAGAAGGAACTCGTATAATTTCTTAACCGGGTTGTGTCATTCTTTATAGAGTTTATTTTAAGGTTGGGTAACATACCAACATTCCTCAAACTGTCATGGTTTATAGTGGTGATATGTTCAGAATCTGCATGAAACGTGTCATGTCAATGTCTTGTAATGTCACAATCATTTTAATATCTGGCCAGTGCTTATCTTGCAGAATTATAATCCTTCGGCCCACCGAGACCAGGCCGACCATCGATCACCCATTCACACTAGTTCTGTGTTATCCCACTTCCTACACACTAGGGGCAATTTACAGAGGGCTAATTAACCTACAAACCCGCACGTCTTTGGGATGTGGGAGCAAATCGGAGCACCCAGTGGAAACCCACGTGGTCACAGGGAGAACGTGCAAACTCCATACAAACAGCGCACGAGATCAGGATCGAATCTGGGAGTCTGGCGCCCTGAAGCAGCAGCTGTACCAGTTATTTTAAAATAAAGAGCAGTGGTTTCTGAATAGCGTCAGTGTACCTTCATGTGTAGCAAGGAACTGCAGATGCTGGATTAAACCAAAGATAGACACAAAGTGCAGGAGCAACGCAGCGGGACAGGCAGCATCTCTGGATAGAAGGAATGGGTAACATTTTGGGTCGAGACCCTTCTTCAGACTGAGAATCAGGGGAGAGGGAGACACAGAGATAAGGATGTGTAAGGTGTGAAATGGGACAAAGGGGATGGAGATCAAGGAAAATGCAGAATAGATCATTGTTAGCTAGGAGAAGGTGACAACGAAGCTAACAGAGATCAAAAATAATCAAGGACAGTTAGACTGGTTGGAGAACTGGGAAGGAGGAGGGGATGGAGAGAGGGATCGATGCTCCAACTGCAGCTTGTGAATTTCACCATCGAGGAGCTTGCAGACTCGGGGGTAGAGACCGATGTCGGGAGCTCCAACCGACGCAGAGGGTTTCGACCAGCCACCGGCCCGAGGTCCAATCACCCGGCGCGGGGGAGCTGAGATACTCTCCTGATGTGGGAACTTGATTGCCCTGACACGGAGGGCCTGACCGCCGGCTACGGGAGCCAAGATCGCCCCGTGAACAGAAGGCTTGAGGCCCTGACCACGGGCAAACAAAGAAGGGAAGAGATTGAACTTTTTTTCACCTCCCATCACAGTGAGGAATGTGGAGGAGTCACTGTGGTGGATGTTTATGTTATGCGCGTGTTCTGTTGCTTTTTATTGGTATGACTGTATGGCAAATCACATTCCTCGTATGTTGCGAAACATACTTGGCAAATAAAGTATGATTATGATTGTGATTATGATTATGAAAACAAGGGTGACTTGAAGTTAGGGAAGTCAATATTCATACCGCTGGGGTGCAAGATGCCCAAGCGAAATATACCTACAAATGTAAATGTACCTTCACGTCTGGTCTGGATGGGTAGTTGAAGGTCACGTTGTGGAACTCGATGTCGCCCTTGACTTTGTTCAGTGTGTAGCCCCCCTCTGACATGCAGTCAATCTCGGGCTCCTGCGGTGAAGAAAGACACCGTTATTACACTGGCCTGCTCATTCCTCGCCTACTCACCCACCGCTCCCCTTCACTCACCCGGTCGATGGTTTCAAATATCTTCACGGCAGCTCCGCGGCCCGAAGCGAAGGCCTCCAAACACGGGGAGGCCTGGCCAAGGTTCATGGCGGCTACCAGCACGCCCAGGAACACCTGCACACAACACAGCCATCTGGAGGTCACCTCGCATCTCACACGTACACGCCCCTCCCTCCTTCCCTCACCTTAGTCGTTATACCACCACACTACATGGCGGCGGAGCGGCAGAGCTACTGCCTTATTATAAACCCCTGTCCCACTTAGGAGACCTAAACAGCAACCTCTGGTGACCTTGCCCGCCACCCAAAAAAAAAATCAAGCTCGAGGTGACCTGCAACCTCCTACCACCTCCCGCGCATGTGTTGAAAACCTTCCTCGACTATGAAGAAAACCGGCTTCGACTAGACCTGCGACTAAAAAATTATCGATTATTGAAATGGCAACCTATTTTTAGTCGAGGCCGGTTTTAAACATGATGAAAAAATAGCAGCAACCTAGATGAAGCCTCGACCATTAATGAGAGTGGCCAAAACCTCCGGGGACCTCATGGAAACTTTGGGTGGCGGGCAATGTCACCAGAGGTTGCTGTTTAGGTCTCCTAAGTGGGACAGGGGCTTTACAGCGACGGAGACCCAGGTTCGATCTCGACTATGCGTGCTGTCTGTATGGAGTTTGTATATTCTCCCCGTGAACCTGCATGGGTTTTCTCCGAGATCTTCAGTTTCCTCCCACACTCCAAAGATGTACAGGATTGTAGGAGAATTGGCTTGGTATAAATGTAAAGTTGTCCCTAGTGTGTGCAGGATACTGTTAATGTGCGGGGATTGCTGGTCGTCACGGACTCGGTGGGTCGAAGGCCCTGTTTCCGCACTGTATCTCTAAACCAAACTAAAATAAACTCAGTGGGTCAGGCAGCATCTCTGGTGAACAGGTATGGGTGGTGTTTTGGCTCAAGACCGTTCTTCAGATAGTTATTAACAAGTCCTTTGGCCCACTATACCCGTGCTGAAGACAATGCCAGGTTCAACTAATCTCCTCCTCCTGTACATGACCCATATCCCTCCATTCATAGAAACATAGAAATTAGGTGCAGGAGTAGGCCATTCGGCCCTTCGAGCCTGCACCGCCATTCAATATGATCATGGCTGATCATCCAACTCAGTATCCCGTACCTGCCTTCTCTCCATACCCTCTGATCCCCCTTAGCCACAAGGGCCACATCTAACTCCCTCTTAAATATAGCCAATGAACTGGCCTCGACTACCCTCTGCGGCAGAGAGTTCCAGAGATTCACCACTCTCTGTGTGAAAAAAGTTCTTCTCATCTCGGTTTTAAAGGATTTCCTCCTTATCCTTAAGCTGTGACCCCTTGTCCTGGACTTCCCCAACATCGGGAGCAATCTTCCTGCATCTAGCCTGTCCAACCCCTTATGAATTTCGTAAGTTTCTATAAGATCCCCTCTCAATCGCCTAAATTCTAGAGAGTATAAACCAAGTCTATCCAGTCTTTCTTCATAAGACAGTCATAACATCCCAGGTATCAGTCTGGTGAACCTTCTCTGCACTCCCTCTATGGCAATAATGTCCTTCCTCAGATTTGGAGTCCAAAACTGTACGCAATACTCCAGGTGTGGTCTCACCAAGACCCTGTACAACTGCAGTAGAACCTCCCTGCTCCTATACTCAAATCCTTTTGCTATGAAAGCTAACATACCATTCGCTTTCTTCACTGCCTGCTGCACATGCATGCCTACTTTCAATGACTGGTGTACCATGACACCCAGGTCTCGCTGCATCTCCCCTTTTCCTAGTCGGCCACCATTTAGATAATAGTCTGCTTTCCTGTTTTTGCCACCAAAATAGATAACCTCACATTTATCCACATTATACTGCATCTGCCAAACATTTGCCCACTCACCCAGCCTATCCAAGTCACCTTGCAGTCTCCTAGCATCCTCCTCACAGCTAACACTGCCCCCCAGCTTAATGTCATCTGCAAACTTGGAGATATTGCCTTCAATTCCCTCATCCAGATCATTAATATATATTGTAAATAGCTGAGGTCCCAGCACTGAGCCTTGGGGTACCCCACTAGTCACTGCCTGCCATTGTGAAAAGGACCCGTTTACTCCTACTCTTTGCTTCCTGTTTGCCATCCAGTTCTCTATCCACATCAATACTGAACCCCCAATGCCGTGTACTTTAAGTTTGTATACTAATCTCTTATGTGGGACCTTGTCGAAAGCCTTCTGGAAGTCCAGATACACCACGTCCACTGGTTCTCCCCTATCCACGCTGCTAGTTACATCCTCGAAAAATTCTATAAGATTTGTCAGACATGATTTACCTTTCGTAAATCCATGCTGATTTTGTCCAATGATTTCACCACTATCCAAATGTGCTGCTATCCCATCTTTAATAACTGACTCTAGCAGTTTCCCCACTACCGATGTTAGACTAACTGGTCTGTAATTCCCCGTTTTCTCTCTCCCTCCCTTCTTAAAAAGTGGGGTTACGTTTGCTACCCGCCAATCTTCAGGAACTACTCCAGAATCTAAAGAGTTTTGAAAGATTATTACTAATGCATCCACTATTTCTGGAGCTACTTCCTTAAGTACTCTGGGATGCAGCCTATCTGGCCCTGGGGATTTATCGGCCTTTAATCCATTCAATTTACCCAACACCACTTCCCGGCTAACCTGGATTTCACTCAATTCCTCCAACTCCTTTGACCCGCGGTCCCCTGCTATTTCCAGCAAATGATTTATGTCTTTCTTAGTGAAGACGGAACCAAAGTAGTTATTCAATTGGTCCGCCATATCCTTGTTCCCCATGATCAACTCACCTGTTTCTGACTGCAAGGGACCTACATTTGTTTTAACTAATCTCTTTCTTTTCACATATCTATAAAAACTTTTGCAGTCAGTTTTTATGTTCCCTGCCAGTTTTCTTTCATAATCTATTTTTCCTTTCCTAATTAAGCCCTTTGTCCTCCTCTGCTGGTCTCTGAATTTCTCCCAGTCCTCCGGTATGCTGCTTTTTCTGGCTAATTTGTACGCATCATCCTTCGCTTTGATACTATCCCTGATTTCCCTTGTTATCCACGGATGTACTACCTTCCCTGATTTATTCTTTTGCCAAACTGGGATGAACAATTTTTGTAGTTCATCCATGTAGTCTTTAAATGTCTTCCATTGCATATCCACCGTCAACCCTTTTAGAATTAATTGCCAGTCAATCTTGGCCAATTCACGTCTCATACCCTCAAAGTTACCTTTCATTAAGTTCAGAACCATTGTTTCTGAATTAACAATGTCACTCTCCATCCTAATGAAGAACTCAACCATATTATGGTCACTCTTGCCCAAGGGGGCACGTACAACAAGACTGCTAACTAACCCTTCCTCATGACTCAATACCCAGTCTAGAATAGCCTGCTCTCTCGTTGGTTCCTCTACATGTTGATTTAGATAACTATCCCGCATACATTCCAAGAAATCTTCTTCCTCAGCACCCCTGCCAATTTGATTCACCCAATCTATATGTAGATTGAAGTCACCCATTATAACTTTTGCCTTTGTCGCACGCATTTCTAATTTCCTGTTTGATACCATCTCCAACTTCACTACTACTGTTAGGTGGCCTGTACACAACACCCACCAGCGTTTTCTGCCCCTTAGTGTTTCGCAGCTCTACCCATACCGATTCCACATCCTCCAAACTATTGTCCTTCCTTTCCATTGCATTAATCTCCTCTCTAATCAGCAACGCTACTCCACCTCCTTTTCCTTTCTCTCTATCCCTCCTGAATATTGAATATCCCTGGATGTTCAACTCCCAGCCTTGGTCACCCTGGAGCCATGTCTCCGTGATCCCAACGATATCATAGTCATTAATAGCTATCTGCACATTCAACTCATCCACCTTATTACGAATGCTCCTTGCATTGAGACACAAAGCCTTCAGGCTTGTTTTTACAACACTCTTACCCCTTATACAATTATGTTGAAAAGTGGCCCTTTTTGATTTTTGCCCTGGTTTTGTCTGCCTGCCACTTTGACTTTTCACCTTGCTACCTATTGCTTCTACCCTCATTTTACACCCCTCGTTATCTACGCTCACACATTTAAGAAACCCTTTCCCTTTAACTCCATCCTCCACTATCCCATTCGACACCCCACCCCCCCTTATTCAGTTTAAAGCCACCCATGTAGCAGTGGCAAAGCTGCCTGCCAGAATGCTGGTCCCACACCTGTTAAGGTGCAATCCATCCCTTTTGTACAGTTCCCCCTTACCCCAAAACAGATCCCAGTGATCTAAGAATCTAAATCCCTGCCCCGTGCACCAGTTCCTCAGCCACACGTTCAGGTCCCGTATCTCCCTGTTCCTGCTCTCGCCAGCACGGGGAACTGGAAGCAAACCGGAGATAACAACCCTGGAGGTCCTGCTTTTCAACATTTTTCCGAGCTCTCTAAAGTCACGCTGCAGAATATTCATCCCCTTCTTTCCGACATCGTTTGTGCCGACATGCACTACCACTTCCGGATGTTCACCTTCGGAACTGTTTTCACCCCTCTCCTCCCACTTGGGCTAGAGCCAACAGTCCCTGCATTCCCTGCATATCCGTGTGTCTGTCTACAAGCCACTTAAACACCACTCATTTGCCTCCACCACCACCCCTGGCAGCATGCTCCAGGCACCCATTACCAAATGTGTAAAGATTTGGCCCACACATCTCCATGAAAATTTGATCCTCTATCCTTAAAGGGCCTGTCCCACTTACGTGACCTTTACAGGCGACTACAGCACCCGTCATAGGTCGCCAAAATGTTCAACATGTTGTAAATTCAGCGACGATCAGAAATTCAGCGGCTACGACTCTTTGGAGACCTCTCACGACCGTTGGAGACCGCTCATGACCATACAGGCGACCCCTGGCGACACGCCGCGAGTGACCTATCGTGGGAGGTCTCCAAAGGGTCGTAGGGTCTTTCTGGTTGTCACTGAATTTTCAACATTGAAAATTTCGGCAACCTATCACGGGTGCCGGCAGCCGCCTGTAAAGGTCACGTAAGTGGGACAGGCCCTAAGAGCTATGGTCTCTAGTCTTTGACATTTCCACCCTGGGGAAAAAAGCCTGTGTCTACACCCAGTCTATGCCTCTAGGAATGTTATGTGCATCTCTCAGGCCTCCCCATAACCTCTGGCACACCAGCGAAGCCTGTCCAACCTCTCCCTGCGGCTAACACCCTTTTGCAACATCAATGATTGTGGAGTCAGGTTGGTGTGATGCAGGAACCTGTCACACCCAGGGCTTGGCTGGAGCGTATTCCCAATGTCCTGTCCACAGGGGGTTCAGCCTTCATCTTCCGATCGGCAGCAACCTACAACTGCCTGTGGGTCTTTCATTGGGAGATTAGAGAGTTAGTGACGTCCCAGGGTCTAGTTCTTACGTGCATATATGATAGGAGCAGAATTAGGCCATTCAACCCATCTAGTCTATTCCGCCATTCACTCATGGCTGATCTATCTTTACCTTACAACTCCCTTCTCCTGCCATCTCCCCATAACCTCTGACACCCGTACAAATCATGAATCTGTCAATCTCCACCGTCCGTAAACATATCCATTGACTTGGTCTCCACAGCAATTAATCCGTCTGTGGCAATGAATTCCACAGATTCACCACCCTTTCACTAAAGAAATTCCTCCGCTTCTTCTTTCTAAAGGTACGTCCTTTTGTTCTGAGGCTATGACCTCTGGTCCTAGACTCTCCTGCTAGTGGAAATATCCCCTCCACATCCACTCTATCATGGCCTTTCACTGTGTGGTAAGTTTCAATGACGTCCCCCCTCAGCCTTCTAAACTTTAGCGAGTACAGGCCCAGTGCCATCAAACGGCCATCATATGTTAACCCAATCATCCCTGGGATCATTCTGGTAAACCTCCTCTGGACCCTGTCCAAAGCCAGCACATCCTTCCTCAGATATGGGGCCCCAAACTGCTACATATGTGGCCTGACTAGTTCCTTATAAAGCCTCAGCATTACATCCTTGTTTATGTATTCTAGCTTTTGGCACACCGCTAGTCACTGGCAGCCAACCAGAAAAAGCCCCCTTTATTGCCACTCTTGGCCTTCTGCCATCCAGCCAACCTGCTATCCATGCCAGTATCTGCCCTTTGATACCATGAGCTCCCATCTTCTTTAGCGACACTTTATCAAGGGCCTCATGAAAATCCAAGTAAATCACATCCACTGACTCTCCTTTGTCTATCCTGCCATTTAGTTCCTCAAAGAATTCCAAAAGGTTCGTCAGGCAAGATCTCCCTTTCACTAAACCACGTTGACTTCGGCCTATTTACTCATGAGCCTCTAAGTGTCAAGAAACCTCATAGTTTATAATGGACTCTAAACTTTTACCAACAACTGAAGTCAGGATCTCTGGCCTATAGTTTCCACTCTTCTGCTTCACTCCTTTCTTGAACAGGGGAGTAATATTTGCAATTTTCCAGACGTCTGACACCACCCCTGACTAAAGCCACCTCTTTCAGAACCCTATGGTGCAGTCCATCCGGTCCGGGTGACTCATCCAGCTCTTTCAGCTTCCAAAGCACCTTCCCCCTGGTAATAGCCACTCCACTAACTTCCACTCCCCGACTCTCTTGAATTTCAGGCACGTTGCTGTTGTCTTCCACTGTGAAGACTGATGCAATAAAGTTATTCAACTCCTCCCCCATTTCTTTATTCCCCATTATCACTCCTCCAGCATCATTTTCCAGCAGTCCAGCTCTTAGCTCTTTCTTGCTCTTCAATATATCTGAAGAAACAATATTTGCTTGCCTCTTTTATATTATAGCTCAGCTTACTTCCATTTTTCATCTTTGCTCCCTGTATTGCCTTTTTCGTTGCCTTCAGTCATTTTCTAAAAGGTTTCTGTCACGGTGGCGCAGCGGTAGAGTTGCTGCCTTACAGCGAATGCAGCGCCGGAGACCCGGGTTCGATCCCGACTACGGGTGCTGTCTGTACGGAGTTTGTATGTTCTCCCCGTGACGTGCGTGGGTTTTCTCCAAAATCTTCGGTTTCCTCCCGCACTCCAACGATGTACAGGTGTGTAGGTTAATTTGCTTGGTAAATGTGAATATTGTCCCCAGTGGGTGTAGGATAGTGTTAATGTGCGGGGATCGCTGGTCGGCGCGGACCCGGTGCGCCTGTTTCCGCGCTGTATCTCTAAACTAAACTAAACTTCCCAACCCCTTGGGTTCCCACTAATCTCTGCAAGTTCATAACGTAAAACAGTACAGCACAGGAACAGGCCCTTCAGCCCACAGTGTCTGCCGAA
Organism: Leucoraja erinaceus; assembly: GCF_028641065.1. Classification (NCBI taxonomy): domain Eukaryota; kingdom Metazoa; phylum Chordata; class Chondrichthyes; order Rajiformes; family Rajidae; genus Leucoraja; species Leucoraja erinaceus. The sequence goes on from NC_073383.1 coordinate 6,128,138, forward strand.
CACGAGGCCAAGGCCTTCACCTATCTCCTGGACATTATTCCACATCCATGCATTCCCTACGCATCCATGTGCCTACCCCATGTGTTCAATGTCGGTTCATAAGCAAACTCTGCCAATGAGCGTACCTGTAATAGACCTCCTGGGGTGTATTCATTCTGCTCGATCACCAGCTTCGACCCGTACCAGAAGGCCAGGGCATAGCAGCAGAAGATAATCATCCACACGTAGCCGGTGAAGAATCCCATGATCATCCCTTTCCTAATGCCCCAGCGCTGAGCAAACACCAGGTTCCTGTCATATCTGTAGGTGAATTCAGTAATGTTATGCATTATACATGATATCACTGGGTAATGGTTTGCACTATCAGTATGGTACATCACTACTTTCTTAAATATGAATCACAGTACTGCACGGAAACAGGCCCTTCGGCCCATCCTGTCCATGCTGACCAAGTTGGCACTGAGCTAGGAATCTCTCATTTGCCTGCATTTGGCCCCTATCTCTCTAAACCCTTCCTATCCATATATTGCCCCGAATGTCCTTTTATGTCATAATTGTATCTGCTTCTCTAGCTTCCTCTGGCAGCTCATTCCAGATACAAACTACCCTCCGATGAAATATATTGCCCCTGAGGTTCCCCCTAAATCTCTCCCCTCTCACCTTAAGCCTGTGCCCTCTCGTTTTAAAATCCTCTACCCTGGGAAAAAGACTGTGAGCATTCACTTTATCCGTGCCCCTCATGATTGTGTACACCTCAACCAGGTCACCCCTCGGCCTCCTATACTCCAAAGAAAAAAGTCCCAGACTGTCCAACCTCTCCCCGTAACTCAAGCCCGCAAGCCCAGGTGAATCTCTTCTGCACCCTTTCCAACTAAAAGGAACTTTGTGATGTCATGTTGTCACTTGCGGGCGGAGCACCAAGGCAAATTCCTTGTATGTGAATACTTGACCAATAAACGTATTCATTCATTCGTTCATTCATTCATTCATTCATTCAAGCAAGCAGCATCTTTAATGAACATATTTCAGAGAACTCAAACTAGTTGAATTATATTTGTATTGGCAAATTTGTTATTATATAAAACTTTAAAAAAAAATCTTAACATGCACGTCAGGACCAGCGAAACAAATGGCAGACTATGAGTTATTCGGTCCTTCCTTGCTAGTTTTATATTTGTTTATTTACATTCTTTCTCTCATTGGGTCTGTAGCAAATCACCACAAATCTCCAGTCATTACAGGAGATATAACACAGAACAGTATAGAAGAGGAACAGGCCCTTTGGCCCACAATGTCTGTGCCAAGCATGATGCCAAGACCATCACTTATCCACCTGATGATCAATATCCCTCCATTCCCTTCATAGCCATGTACCTATCCAAAGGCCCTTTTAAAGCCTCTTTTGGCGACTGCCAGGGACTAGTTTGAATGGAATTCACCTACTGGCGACAACCTACGACAGCAAAAATTGTCGCCACTGTCCCCGAAAAATATTCAATATGTTGAAAATTTTGTGGCAGCCGCAAGTAGTCGCCTAAAAAATCACCTGAGTTGGACAGGCCCTATAAACACCATTATATCTGCCTCCACCACCAACCCTGGCAGTGCGTTCCAGGCACTGTAAAAAAACACCCCCCACATCTTTAAACTTTGTCCTTCTCACCGATATGTATCTTCCTGTTATATTTTTTTAATCTATGCTACATTGGTAATTAGCACACTGTTTTTTTCATTTTCTATAGCGTTTTTTACATATCTTTGCCTTTATTATATATCTTTCTTATTTATTGCTGCACTGCCATCACTCCACGTGGACATCCCAGAGTCTGGTGCGAGTGTGGACGGCTTTCCTACTGTTAGAGCGGACGGGGACTGCAGAGAGAGTGACAGCGGTCGGTACAACTCTGGTCACATCATGGTCAAGGAGCGTGCGTGTGGCCCCGACATTGAACTGATGGCTGTGGGTCTCCGCTTATGCTGTGTGCCCTCGGGATTCTCACACGCCGCTGTGGTGCCTGTTTAGGTTTAACCTTTATGTAGTTTATGTACCTTGTTGCTTTTTTAAATTTTAGACCGTATGGTAAATCAAATTTCACTGTACCTCGGTACACGTGACAACAAGATTCAGATTCAGATTCAGATTCAATTTAATTGTCATTGTCAGTGTACAGTACAGAGACAACGAAATGCATTACAGAGACAACGAAATGCATTACAGAGACAACACACTAACAAAGGACCATTGAACCAGTGGTAGATCGCAATCACCTTTTTATATGTGTGTTTGTCATTTTTAATACAATTTCTTAACTATTCCTGCATTAGTAAGGAGCAATCACTTTGTCTTTTTTTTAATATCTTTTATAAATACTGTACCTTGCTTCTTGTTTTATATCATTTTTAATTTATTACTGCGTTGGTAAGTTTTTCTTATTATGTATTTTTTTTTGCATAATACCAGTATTCATTTATCACCGACACAAAATGCTGGAGTAACTCAGCATGTCGGGCAGCATCTCCGGGGAGAAGGAACGGGTGGCGTTTCAGGTCGAGACACTTCTTCGCACTGAATAAGGGGCATTTATCACTGTGTTAGGAGTGCGGCAATCGCATATTCACGTTTATCTATACTTTTCTTGCTTTTTTTAAAGTTTAGAGATACAGCACGGAAACAGGCTCTTCAGCCCACCGAGTCCGCGCCGACCAGCGATCCCCACACACTAACATTACCCTACGCACACCAGGGGCAATTTAAAACTTTACCAACCCAATTAGCCTATAAAACTCTATGTCTTTGGAATGTGGGAGGAAAGCGGAACATTCGGAGAAAACCCAAGCAGGTCACGGGGAGAACGTACAAACTCAGTACAGTCAGCACCCGTCTGCACCGACCAGTCAGGATCGAACCCGGGTCACTGGCATTGTAAGGCAGTAACGCTATCGCTATGCCACCTTGCCGCCTACCAATGCTGGCTATCATGGGTCCGGAGGGCAAGGAGCACCGCCACTCCACCTAGGGGGAGGAGCGGCTCTGCAGTCAGCGCCCGAACGAAGGACTGGTGATGGGATCTAGGGAGTGGGCAGGGCTGAAGATGTCCTGGTTGGGTTGCTCCGAGGCCTGGCCAAGCTGGCCATCCGCAAGTCACGGTGCCAGGTGGAAGAGGGCTCTGCCCGAGCCTGATGCTTGCCGCTTTACCGGGGTTAAGTCCGCGCCCGGGTGGTGTTAGAGAGCGACATAGTTGTATAGTAGTTATTTAGTATATTTGTAAGGATTGTAACACAGTGGTTTTGAAAATCTAGATAATTTGGTGATTTTGTACTATGGTGGTAACACCGTTTTTGTATCGTGATCGCATTTAAATAAATTATTTTTGATACAAAAAGATTTTTTTTTAAATGCTGGCTACATTGATTATTTACCACTGTGTTGGTGGGTGGCAACCTCACTTTCACGTTTATCTACAGTGTTGCTTGTGGAAGACCACTGTCCACGCATCGGTGCATTGTCGGACAATGTCACGTTGCCCATTAACTGACCTGTCCACCTCCTTTTTCTCCCCGCTGAACGCAGCTACAGTCCTGATGGATGAAAGGACCTCATCGGCCACTGCCCCGGCCTTGGCATAAGCTTTCAAACCCAGACCAGTTAGCCTGGCGACAGACTGCAACACAATCAGAGCAAGATTACTTTTGTATTCCCATTATCATTCCCATGAAAACCCATGAGATGCATCCTTCATTGTATTTACTCAATTTCAATGTTCAAGGGCCTTGCGTTAGAAATGAGGGCTGTGCTGCAATAATATTGAACACGGAGCATGGGAACAGGCCATTCGACCCACAACACTCCCCTGACCTGGGTCCCAGTACCTTATTGAACGGTCCGTGACTTTTGCAGGCCGAGCACCTTTAATGAATGTGGAAACATGTGTTGTGTTGGAGTGTTCTACATGTAACTACGACTGATCATCACTCAGGGCTGTATACCACAAAAAAATATTATGAAACTGCATTGCAAAAACTAGTACTTTGGAACTGAATCAACAATGCGTACAAACTTAAAAATCTCTCGTTTCCTTTCACGTGATTTTCACTCTGAAGAAGGGTCTCGACCTGAAACGTCACCCATTCCTTCTCTCCAGAGATGCTGCCTGTCTCACTGAGTTACTCCAGCATTTTGTGTCTGTCTTCAGTTTAAACCAGCATCTGCAGTTCCTTCCTACAATTTAACCCAATCATTCCTGGGGTAATTTTGGTAAACCTTACCTGGACCCTCTCCAATGCCAGTGTATCCATCCTCAGATATGGGGCCCAAAACTGCTCACAATACTCCAAATATGGTCGGACCAGTGCCTCATAGAGCCTCAGCATTACATCCCTGTTTTTGTATTCTAGCTTTCTCGAAATAAACGCTAGCATTGCGTTTGCCTTTTGTTGCATTCGATTCAACTTGCAAATTAACTTATTGGGAATCTTGCACCAGCTCCCAAGTCCCTTTGCACCTACAATTTCTGGATTCTCTTCCCATTTAGAAAATAGTCTACACCTTTATTCCTACTATCAAAATGCATGACTCCACATTTTGCTACGCTGTATTCCATCTGCCACTTCTCTGCCCACTCTACCAACCTGCCCAAGTCCTTCTGCAGAGACCCTGCTTTCTCTACACTACCTACCCCTCCACCTATCTTCATATCATCTGCAAACCTGGCCATAAAGCCTTCAATCCCCTCAGCCAAATCATTGATGTGAAGAGTAGTGGCCCCAGCACCACCCCTTGCGGAACTCCGCTAGTCACTGGCATCCAAGTAGAAGAAGCCGTCTTTATTGGCACCTATGCCTGCTATGCATTCTAGTGTTTGGCATTTCCACCCTGGGTAAATGGTTCTGACTGTCTACCCTATCTATGCCTCTCATCATTTTAGTTTAGTTTAGTTTAGAGATACTGCGTGGAAACAGGCCCTTCAGCCCACCGAGGCCGCACAGACCAGCGATCCCGCACATTAACACTAGTCCTAGACACACTAGGGACAATTTACAATTTTACCAAACCAATTAACCTACAAACATGTACGTCTTTGGAGTGTGAGAGAAAACCGAAGATCTCAGAGAAAACCCACGCAGGTCACGGGGGGAACGTACAAACTCCGTACAGACAGCACCCGTAGTCGGGATCGAACCCGGGTATCTGGTGCTGTAAGCGCTGTAAGGCAGCAACTCTACCGCTGCGCCACCGTGTTTAGGGACTTCACAATCTCCCCACAGCCATGGTTGTTTCAGAGATGGGAGGTGCCCGGCGGATCTGCGGGTGTACCACGGGTTGCGCGCCCACGCACGTCTCACTGTTCGCTCACCAGCGCCATGAGTGCGGCTCCGAGCCCGATCAGCGGGCTGACGGCAATGATGACCAGCGTCAGCTTCCAGCCGTTCACAAAGCCCATGAGGAAGCCACTCACAAAGGTGGAGAAGCGCTGGATGAAGATGCCAACCTGGTCAGCGATGGCATCGTTAATCTTATTAATGTCACTGCAAAAGAAGAGGAACCAAGTTACACCAGACTCACGTCATTATTGAACATCCACAAGCCTACTATCAGGGTATGGCCGTCATCGGACGACACTGGGGACTGAAATAATGTCTTTCACATTTTTTTAAGATCAAAACCGAGTCGGGTTTTATAGATCTAAACCGACGGTGGAGCAGTGGTAGAATTGCTGCCTCACAGCTCCAGAGACCCAGGTTCAATCCTGACTTTAGACTTTAGAGATATAGCGCGGAAACAGGCCTTCGGCCCACCGAGTCCGCGCTGACCAGCGATCCCCGTACACTGGCACTAACGTACACACTAGGGGCACTTTACCATGAACAGAAGCCAATTAACCTGTATTTTTTAATTAAAAATGTATTCAATTATTAAAAATAATATTTACAATACAATAAAACAAACCAGAACCCACCACCATAATACAAGACAAACAAATATACTAAATACACTACTATACAACGATGTTACAATCCTTGTCAAGGATGCATTCAGGGGCGGAAATCCTTGGGGGGACAGGGGGGACATGTCCCCCCCCCTGCTTTGAGAGGTGGGGGCAATCCACCGCAGCCCCCCCATGTTTTGTAATCCGGACTTTATCAGACGTTTTCTAATGGCAGAATTGGCCCATTCGCGGGGCCTTTCAGCGCCCGGCACAGCTTAAAATCAAACTGCTGCATCGAGGCAATCGAGGCTCTCGATGTTTAAACCCCCGCTGGGCGATGAAAGGCCCCACGAACAGGCCGATTCAAACCCCACTAGTCGGGGCGGATGAAGCTGCTGTTGCTGGAGTTCAGAGTCGGTAACCAACCAGGTAAGCTCCCGATGTTACTGTCCACAGGGCCCACGGCCGAAGCCTCTCGTGTGTGCGCATGCATGTCCCCCCCCCCGCATGTTTTTATAGCGATTTCCGTGCCTGGATTAATTCAACCCCCCGCGGGGCCCAGCTGTCCCGGAAATCCCCCAGAGCGCCCGTGGACAGCGCGTAGTCCCAGTCTAGGACCATCCAGGCGTGGACGTAACCCCGGAAAAGAGGCAGGCAGCCGGCTCGGGCAGAGCCCTCTACCGCCTGGCGCCATGACTCGCGGATGGCCAACTTGGCCAGGCCTAGGAGCAACCCAACCAGGACATCTTCAGCCCCAAACCCTCTCCCCTACGCACAGGGTGACCAAAGATGAGGATGGTGGGTGTGAAGTGCAGCCAGAAGGCAAGGAGTTGCCCCTTTAGATAGTGGAACAGGGGCGCCAATTAACCTGTTGGGGAGTGCTGTGGTTTGACACAGTGATGGTTCCTATAATTCACAAACAGATGAACACACAGAGGGAATGGTGCCAGATGTTGGAGGTGTCGTGCCGACCGCTCAGCTTCTGCAGAGATCAGCTGTTCCCAGATGTAAGAGCTTTGCGTAAGATGGCACAGCGGTAGAGCCAGTGCCTCACAGCGCCAGAGACCCGGGCTCAATGCTGACAACGGGTACTGTCTGTGTGTTGAGTTTGCACATTCTCCCTGTGACCACGTGGGTTTTCTCCTGGTGCTCCAGTTTCCTCCCACATCCTGGGTTTGTAGGATAATTGGGTTGTGTAAATTGTCCCTAGTGTGTAGGACGTAGTACTGGTGTATGGGTGCACGATGATCCACGCGGACTCAGTGGGCCGAAGGGCCCGTTTCCACGCTGTGTTTCTAAACTAATTTAAAATAAAAATATAGGCACGAAGGAACGCTTAAACGTCATTGATGCCCTGTATCCCAGAGACACAAGAGAAGTGGCGGCGCTGCCTTGCAGCTGCGGCTCGCCTGCAGTCCGTTTGTCTTTTCTTTTTTTGTTTTCTTTTGTCCCGTTTTTACAGTTTATTTCGGTTTATTTAGTTGTGTATGTGTAGTGTGGATGTAACATGTTTTTTGACTCTTCCATCGGGGGGGATGCGACCTTTCTTGCCGTATCCCTCGTCTCCATGTCCGTCTGCGCTGAAGCCCATCGCGGATCTTGCGGCCTCCAACTGGGACCGACCTCGATGCTGCGGAGGCAGAGCCAGGACTTACCAACGCGAGGCTGGCCGACTTCGGGGCTGTGGTTGCGGGGCGACCCAACTTCCGACCCGACTTCGGAGCCTCGGCCGCGGGCCAGTGGACAGCATTATCGGGAGCTCGCAGGTCACAGGTTGGTGACCTGTTTTTCCGGAGCTCCCGCCACTACAGCTGTGTCCGCTGGACTGGAGGGCGGCAGCTTCGACCACCCTGGGCCGCGGAGTTTGAACCGGCCCGTTTACAGAGCACGGATTCAGCCGCGGGACTTGCACACGATCACCCGGCGGGGTCACAACATTGGAGGCTTGGATTGCCTCGGCGCAGAGGGAGAGCAAGGAGGGAAGAGACATTGACTTTGGGACTTTAAACTGTGTTGAGTGTTTGTTTTGTTATTATTCTATGTTATGACTGCAGGCTAAACCATTTTGTTGCACTGAAAGGTGCAATGACAATGAAATTGAATCCAATCCAATCCAATCCACTTACTAGCTTGAACAGAATACAAAATGCTGGAGTAACTCAGCGAGTCAACGCATCATCTGTGGAAGGAATTGACAGACAACGTTTTGGGCACGTCTGTGGAATGTGGGAGGAAACCAGAGCACCCAGAGAAAACCCACGCGGCACGGGGAAAATGTACAAACTCCACACAGATAGCACCCATAATCAGGAGTGAATAAGGCTGCAGCTCTAACCCTGCACCACTGTGCCATCCTTCAAATAAACTGAAGGAAATTTCAGCAGACATTCCCTGTATACTGCAGCACATGCGGGAGAATAAAGATACGGGAGATTTTAGTTTAGAGACATGGCGCAAAAACATGCCCTTAGGCCCACCAAGTCCGAACGGACCAGCGATCCCCGCACAATAACACTACCCTACACAAACTAGGGACATTAGTACAGGTGTCAAGAGGTTCTGGGGAGAAGGCAGGAGAATGAGGTTAGGAGATAAAGATAAATCAGCCATGATTGAATGGCGGAGTAGACTTGATGGATTTCTACAACTATCACTCATGATCTCACGATCTTATGACAATCTACACTTACGCCAAGCCAATTAACTGACAAACCTGTGCGTCTTTGGAGTGTGGGAGAAAACCAAAGATCTTGGAGAAAACTTGGAGATCTTGGAGAAAACCCACGCGGTCACGGGGAGAACGTACAAACTCCGTACAGACAGCACCCGTGGTCAGGTTCAAACCTGGGTCTTGGCAGGCAGCAACTCTACCGAGAGTTAGAGATAGTTCATGACAAGCTGTTAAATGAGAGGGGAGAGGGGACGGGGGGGGGGGGGCAGAGGGAGTACTGGGATGATCAACAGGTGCGATGATCCAGGTATGTGTTCTACCCAGGTGTGTGTACAGGTGTGTAATGCTACCCAGGATCAGACCGAGACAGGGAATTAGTATGGAGTGTTTCATGAAGATAGCACGCTTACTCTGACATCCGTGTGTTCAATTCCCCAACGGAATTACAGTCAAACCAACCCATCTCCATCCTCATGATCTGCCGGAAGTAAGCCTTGCGGATTTTCTGGGTCTGACGTGCAGCTGCAGTGACCCAGAAACAGATCTAGCAAACAGAGATGAAACATCTTTAATCAAACAGGGCCCTGGTGAGACTGCATCGAGAGTATTGTGTGCAGTTTTGGTCTCCTAATTTGAGGAAGGACATTCTTGCTATTGAGTGAGTGCAGCGTAGGTTCACCAGGTTAATTTCCGGGATGGTGGGACTGACATACGATGAAAGAATGGGTTGACTGGGTTTGTATTCACTGGAATTTAGAAGGATGAGGGGGGATCTTATAGAAACATATAAAATTCTTAAGGGATTGGAACGGCTAGATGCAGAAAAAATGTTGGAGGAGTCAAGAACCAGGGGTCACAGTTTAAGAATAAGGGGTAGGCCATTTAGGACTGAGGTGAGGAAATCCTTTTTTAACTAGAGTTGTGAATCTGTGAAATTTACTGCCACAGAAGGAAGTGGAGGCCAATTCACTGGATGTTTTCGAGAGTTAGATAGGACTCAAGGGATATGGGGAGAAAACAGGAACAGGGCACTGATTTTGGATGATCAGCCATGATCATATTGAATGGCGGTGATGGGTTGAAGGGCCGAATAGCCTACTCCTGCACCTATTTTGTATGTTTCTATGAAACAGTAACAAAGATTTATTTGTTAAAATATTTTGTTCTGTCTGGTTGGGTTGAGTGAAAATATCTCTCCATTATTGCAGAACAGGAAATATCTTCAACTTAAACACGGTATAACAAATCTCTCAAGTTCCAAGAGTCAAGAATGTTTGAATGTTTGATCATCGGTTGAAATTGAAGGTACACAAAAATGCTGGAGAATCTCAGTGGGTGCAGCAACATCTATGGAGTGAAGGAAATAGGCAACGTTTCGGGCCAAAACCCTTCTTCAGACTGATGGGGGGTGCGGGGGTCGGGGAGAAGAAAGGAAAAAGGAGGAGGAGGAGCCCGAGGGCTGAGGGAGAGATAGGAAGGGGAGAAGACAGCAAGGGCTAACAAAATTGGGAGAATTCAAAGTTCATGCCACCAGGATGCAGACTCCCCAAGCGGAATATGAGGTGCTGTTCCTCCAATTTCCGGTGGTTGCTCGCTCTGGCCATGGAGGAGACCCAGGACAGAGAGATCGGATACGGAATGGGATGGGGAGTTGAAGTGCTGAATTGAAGGTCAGGTCCGTAACTTACTTGGAAGTAGCCCAAAAGTAACACAGAGCATCCTATTCCAACGTAATAATAAGCAAACATGGTCATTTCTTTTTCAATGTTTAAGATCCTGAAAAAAGAAGCAAAGGTTACAAAATCCACATTTCCTTTTATTGTTACGCCAGGCATCCAGTTGGCAGAGTTAAGCATATAGTTAGCAATGTTATTTTTCATTCTTATTTACATCATAACTTAATGTATAGACTTTGGTGATCAAATATATAAACCAATATATTTGTTGAGTGATGACCATACAATAACAGAAACCTTACACCAAGATAAAGATCCAAATGCTTTATTAACTACATAGCAAGCACGATTTCACACTTGCACGTTCAACTTACACTAGAGGTATCCAGCAAGCCGTGATAACTGAAAAGCTAGTGGGCGTAATTACAGAAGCATGACTCATGAAATGAGTGACACTAATCTACAATATTCTGATACATTAATTAATGGTGAATGTCATTACTCTGACAATTATTTAATTCTGATTAAAGGTTAATAAGCAAATCCTGTCGCACAAGATTTTCAGGTTTCTTACAACATAGGACGTGTTTCACAATGATTGTGCTTGTTGAAATTTAAAAAATGACCCACATTCATCGAACACCAGAGATAGACACAAAAATCTGGAGCAACTCAGCGGGACAGAAGGAATGGAGAGAAGGGGAGAAGGAATGGGTGGCATTTCGGGTCGAGGCGCTTCTTCAGCCAGCTCCACTTCATCGAGCACCACCTTTCTTGCACATCTGTAACACACCTGTCCTCGAGTGATCTTTGTCCTTCCACTCAGGCAGTGATTTCTTCCAATACTTTCATAACCATAGAATCACCATCACAGGATTAGCTTAGATGGGGCATCCTGGTCGGCATGGGCAAGTTGAGCCACTGCTTAGACTCTAGGACTAACAACAAGCCTTCTACAAATTCATTCATAAGTTCTACGTGCAGACTTAGGCCTTTCAGTCCATCGATTCTACTACATCATGGCTGATCTATCTTTCCTTCTCATCCCCATTCTCCTGACTTCTCCCCATAACCCTTGACAACCTTACTAATCAAGAATCTGTCAATCTCCGCCTTAAAAATACCCAATGACTTGGCCCTCTGTGGCAATGAATTCCACAGATTCACCACCCTCTGACTCAAGAAACTCCACCTCATCTTTCTAAATGTGTGTCCTTTGATTCAGAGGCCATGCCCACTGGTTGTAGACTCTCCCACTAGTCTTTCTACAGCCTTTCTACATCTACCCTATCCAGGCCTTTCACTGTGTGGTAAGTTTCAATGAGATCCCTCCTCATCCGTCTAAACTTCAGCGAACCGAGGCCCAATGCCTCATCATATGTCAACCAAGTCAACCCCAGGATCATTCTTGTAAACCTCCTCTGGGCCCTCTCCAATGCCAGCACATCCTTCCTCATATCTGGGGCGTTCTGACCAGCGCCTTTCAAAGCCTCAGCATTGCATCCCTGTTTTTATATTTGTAGTCTTCTCGAAATTAATGCTAACATTGTATTTGCCTTCCTTACTAGTTATTGAACCTGCAACTGAACCTTTTGGGAATCCTGCACCGGCACTCTAGGTACCATCTAATACTTGGCATGTCATCGAGTGATGTACAACAGGCAAAAGTAGGAAGGGATATGAAAGATCACCTCCAACTTACCCACAGGACATGGTCTCGTTATGCTGATTGAGGTATTCTGACCCGTTGACCCAATGGATGGTGTTATTGTTGCAGTGTTTACGTGTGTCCTTGAGTTCTTGTAACTCGATGTCGTAGGCAATGAAGGTGTCCGTTAACAGCCCAAACACCAGCAGCACTGCCGGCTGGGCAACCCCGTGAAGCAGGGCGCAGACACCCCCAAACACCATCAGAGTCACCTCGTAGCAGGAGGCAAACCGAAACTGTAGTAGACAACATGAAGCATGACAGGTCAGTGAATAGTCACTGTACATGTGAAGCGTGACATTTCAGTGAATAATCAGAGAACACGTGAAATTTACGTCAGTGAATAGTCACTGTACACGTGAAGCGCTACATGTCAGTAAAATATTCACTGTACACGTGTTACATGTCAAGGAATCATCACTGTACATGTGAAGTGTGACATGTCAGTGAATAATCACGGAACATGTGAAATTTACATGTCAGTGAATAGTCACTGTACACGTGAAGCGCTACATGTCAGTAAAATATTCACTGTACACGTGTTACATGTTATGGAATCATCACTGCACGTGTGAAATGTTACATGTCAGAGAAATAATCACTGTACACATGAAGCATTACATGTCTGGGAAATAATCACTGTTCACATCACATGTTACATGTCAGGAAATAATAAGAGAATAAGAGTTAGATAGAGCTCTAGGGGCTAGTGGAATCAAGGGATATGGGGAGAAGGCAGGCACAGGTTATTGATTGGGGACGATCAGCCATGATCACAATGAATGGTGGTGCTGGCTCGAAGGGCTGAATGGCCTCCTCCTGCACCTATTTTTGATGTTTCTATGTTTCTTACAGTAAATGTGACATGTCACATGTCAAGGAAATAATAACTGTATATGTGAAGTGTCACATGTCATGAAATGTTAACTCTTTTATTCCATTTGCAGAAAAATGTGCAATTGCTAAACCACAACTGTGACACACCATGCAAACTGGTAAATGTGTGTGTGTTATTCATCACACAACCCGTTCATGGATGTAGTCATGCAGTGTGGAAACAGGCCCTTTGGCCCAACTTGCCCTTGCCCGTCCCGCCTGCTCGAGTCCCGCCTGCACGAGTTGGCCAACATTCCTCCAAACCTGTCCTATCCACGTGCCTGTCCAAGTGTCTTTTAAATGTTGTTCACAGTGCCCAGCATGACACGGCCAATCAGTCAACTGATACCTGACACACCGCTGAAGCATCTTTCATTTCACAGCCTCAGTGTGACTCAGTCAGAGAAAGGAAATAGTTAGGTCCACCCTGCCAGAAATCACGTCCACATCTTGTGTGACCATGACAATGCAACCCAGTCTTTCGTCGTCACTGCCAACCCTCCCACATTGGGTAATCCTGTGAAACTTGAGGCAAGCAGTGTGCAAATTGTATTCTTAGCAGCACAGATTAGTTTAGTTTAGTTTAGTTTAGAGATACAGCACAGAAACGAGATCTTCAGCACAGAAACGGAGTCTTCAGCCAACCGGAGACGCCCACACACTAACACTACCCTACACACACTAGGGACAATTTACATTTACCAAGCCAATTAACCCACAAACCTGTAGGTCTTTGTAGTGTGGGAGGAAACTGAAGATCTCGGAGAAAACCCACGCATGTCACGGGGAGAACGTACAGACTCCGTACAGACAGCAGCCGTAGTCGGGATCGAGCCCGGGTCTCTGGCGCTGTAAGGCAGCAACTCTACCACTGCGCCACCGTGCCGCCCAATATAGAATGATATTTCCGATTCCTTGAATAAAGCTCCGTTAAATTTTGATGAAGAACCAATCACACGGGAATACACACAATATATAATGATGATATCAGCTGGGACAAGGAACTGCAGATGTTGGTTTACCAAAGAATGACTCTGAAGAAATGCGCTGGAGTAACTCAGTGGGTCAGGCAGCATCGCTGGATCACATGGATAGGTGACATTTCACAGGGTGCTGGAGTAACTCAGCGGGTCAGGCAGCATCTCTGGAGAACTTGGATAGGTGACATTTCACAGAGTGCTGGAATAACTCAGCGGGTCAGGCAGCATCTCTGGATCACATGGATAGGTGACATTTCACAGAGTGCTGGAGTAACTCAGCGGGTCAGGCAGCATCTCTGAAGAATGTTCAAGAAGGAACTGCAGAGGCTGGAAAATCGAAGGTAAACAAAAGTGCTGGAGAAACTCAACGGGTGCGGCAGCATCTATCTATGGAGTCTGAAGAAGGGATTCGGCCCGAAATGTTGCCTATTTCCTTCGCTCCATAGATGCTGCCGCACCCGCTGAGTTTCTCCAACACTTTTGTCTAGCATCTCTGAAGAACATGGATAGGTGATGTTTCAGGTCCCTGCAATCAGTTTGAAGAAGGGTCCGAAACTGAGTCACCTATCCATGTTCTCCAGATCCGAAACTGAAACGTCACCTATCCATGTTCTCCAGAGATGCTGCCTGACCCGCTGAGTTACTCCAGCACTCTGTGAAACGTCACCTATCCATGTTCCCCAGAGATGCTGCATGACCCGCTGAGTTACTCCAGCACTTATTGTGTCTTTTCAAATGAACATATCTCCTGTGTCTGTGTTTCTCTGTTTCAATGTGCCTTGTATGTGTATGTGTCCCAGTGTGTGTTCTCCTGTGTATCTGTCCATGTGTCTGATACATTTAGGAACTGATTTGTACCATATGGTATGACTCTTGACACATTGTTGAACGCAGACACCAGTTATCCTGAGAGGTACCACCTTCATTAAAGAATGTTCTATTTCTGACTCTACCATGATTGAGTTCATTGAAAGGTACGACAAGGGAACAGGCCCTTTGGTCAGCAGAGTCCGCGCCGACCTTCGATCACCCGTTCACACTAGTTCTATGTTATCCCACATTCTCACTCACTCCCTACACTCTAGGGGGCAATTTACAGATGGCCAATTAACTTACAAACCCGCATGTTTTTAGGATGTGGGAGGAAACCGGAGCAACCGGAGGAAACCCACGCTGTCACAGGTAGAACGTGCAAACTCCACTCACAGACAGCACCTGAGGTCAGGATGGAATCCAGGTCATTTTTACCACTAAGGAGCTTGCAGTACCTCAACTTGGAATCTTTGTCACTGTTCGTACAGTATTTACGTACAGAAATCAATAAAGAGAATTCAAAATTACCAGCTGAAAAAAGCCGATCTTGATGCGATCTTCTTTTTTCGATCTTTAAATGCAATAAAATCACGTCAATTAAAACAAAGGGCAACACAACATGATTAAACTGAAATGAGACCATTAGCAAAATTCCCATGTAACTGTGTGCAGAATATTTGAACTGAGCTTACAAATTTTCATTGTCGTCCTTGGATTTTGAAGGGTAGTTTCCATTTACGGTGTAAACTTTTCTGCAAAATAGCAACAAGGTAAACGAGAGCAAATCACTTCCATTTCAAAATCTCCATTTGATAAAGCACTTCATTTTATAATCACATCAGTAAAATATGTCAGCATACTCACCTTTGGCCAGGACCATCAATATCTGTAAGAAAAGAAGTCTGTCAGACGACAAAAAAAAGAAGCAACAACGTGCTCTGGAACTCTCTGCCACAAAGGGTAGTTGAGGCCAGTTCATTGGCTATATTTAAGAGGGAGTTAGATGTGGCCCTTGTGGCTAAGGGGATCAGGGGGTGTGGAGAGAAGGCAGGTACGGGATACTGAGTTGATCAGCCATGATCATATTGAATGGCGGTGCAGGCTCGAAGGGCCGAATGGCCTACTCCTGCACCTAATTTCTTTGTTTCTATGTTTCTATGTGCACTTACGTGTCACTTTCAATGGGAAATAATGTCCAAGGTCCCCTAGCCAGGCTTACATAGATGCATAGACACCATGGCAGGTGTGTGTGTACAGTAAACCCTGGCTATAATGGACCATGGAGGGGGGATGGAGTCCGTTATTGCCGATTGTCCGCTATAACCAAGTGAAGGGGGTAAATATGAACTAGTCTAACCCAAGGATGGGTGGGAAGAAACGATGGCACGGGGAGGGGGGGGATATTCTGGTTCCGGTGCTGGTTGATTACTGCACAAACACCTCATCATTGGTTATCTCGCGTGGGTCGGAGTGAGTAGAGGAGCGATTACATTTGGAAGTGGGCCTTTTTGACCAAGTTGAGGAGTTGCTCAATCCCCATTTTAAATGACTTAACATCGGGAGCAGCACGTGTGTCGGGTGGTAACTTATTCCTTTCCCTTATCGTCCTTGGGTAAAAGGAATATTGGTCGCAAGGTTTGTTGAAATTTAGCCCGTTGATGATGTAGGGACCGTTATTTTGTCTTGTTTCACGGCAGTTGGTGCTCTGGGATGACGGCGTGAATTTGTGAATCTCCTTGTAAATTGCAATGTCTTAGCCTGATTCTGCGGAGCTCCAGGGTATCCCATCCGAGGGAAGTCAGCATATTATTCACGCTTGATTTGCGCTTGGTGTCATTACATACATTGTTGTACCGTAGTTAACCTGAGAGGTACCGCCTTCAGTAAAGATGTTCTATTTCTGACTCTACCATGATTGAATGGATTGAAAGATACGAAATGGAAACAGGGCCTTCGGCCTGCTGAGTCCACGCCGACCATCGATCACCCGTTCGCTCTTGTTCTATGTTATCCCACTTTGTCATCCACTCCCTACACACTAGGGGGGGGATGTCTCATGGGCCGGACTGTGGATCTTTGGAAATGGCACTAAATCTGGCGACTCAAAATTGGATTTCACCGTGTTTTGCACACGTGAAAATAAAGCACCATTGAAGGAGCGGGAACACAGGCCGGGGAGCCGCAGAGTCCCCAGTACTCACGCTGCCTTCATGCTGCTCCCTCTCTACACTCACGAAACCGGAAGCTTCCGCCACATGGAGCCAGCCCGCTGGGCACCGGGATCCTCAGTCCGCTATAACTGAAATCCACTGTACAGAGATCTGCCAGGATACATGGTAGTCTCTCTATCTTGCCATGTACAGTCAGTATACAAGTGTGTAGAAGCAGGGTGTAGATGACAGAAACTAGGCAGAGACTCATGTAATTTCATTCACAATCAGCTCAAGCCTGATTAAGATAGACACAAAATGCCGGAGTAACTCGCGGGACAGGCAGCATCTCTGGAGAGAAGGAATGGGTGACGTTTTGGGTTGAGGCCCTTCTTCAGACTCCAGCATTTTGTGTCCATCTTCAGTTTAAACCAGCATCTGCAGTTCCTTCTTACACATCAAGCCTGATTAAAATTAATAAAATTATTTTCTAGTGACATGAAGTAGCTATTATTCTGCCAATGGATGGTCATTTTTAGTTTAGTTTAGTTTAGAGATACATCACGGAAACAGGCCATTTGGCCCACCAAATCTGAGCCGACCAGCGATCCCCGTACACTAGCACTATCCTACACACACTAGGGACAATTTACAATTATACTGAAGCTAATTAACCTTCAAACTTGTATGTCTTTGGAGTGTGGGAGGAAACCAGAGCACCCGGAGAAAACCCACATGGGTCACGGGGAGAACGTACAAGCTCCGTACAGACAGCACCTGTTGTCAGGATCGATCCCGGGTCTCTGGCGCTGTGAGGCAGCAAACTCTACCGCTGCGCCACGGTGCCGCCAAGGGGAAGAAAATAAATGTCAATAAAGATGCTCTTAAGTTGGATATGGAGCAGACGAGATTCACTCGGATGTTACGTGGGCGTGTGGGCTTGAGGTACAGGGAGAGGTTGGATAGGCTGGGACGTTTGACACAGGTACGTGTTACTATTACCGCTGGAAGTTTAGTTACCTAAGTACTCTGCCTGAAATGCTTTATTGTCTTCTCCCAGGGAATTGAAACGCCGCAGGACAACAGAATTTGGCATTTTTAACGTAGCTTGTTGTCATGGAGCAACTCTGCAATAAACGGAAGACAACAAGGAAAGTATTAGAAATAGATGTCAAGTACTGGAGTAACTAGGTATGTTACAATACTTACCTTCAGTAGCGCTGCAGTTCTGCCACTGGCCGTGTGCGCAACTTTGGCGCCTTTGAGGGGGGAGGGGGCGGGATTAAAATGCGGTTTTCTCCTGCCTGTCCAAGATATATTTAACACAATTATCCCTGCCAAGCTGGTTATCAAACTTGCAGAACTGGGTCTCTGCGCATCCCTCTACAATTGGATCTTCGACTTCCTCATTCACAGACCACAGTCTGTTCGTATTGGTGGAAATGTGCCAGCCTTGATTGCAATCAGCACGGCAGCACCTCAAGGCTGCGTGCTCAGCCCCTTGCTGTACTCACTCTATACTCATGACTGCATAGCCATTCACAGTGCGAACTCCATCATCAAGTTGCTGGCGACACCACTGTTGTGGGACGTATCACTGATGGGGATGAGTCAGAATATAGAAGAGACGGTCCATATGGTGCCAGCACAATAACCTGGCCCTCAACACCAGCAAAACCAAGGAACTGATTGTGGACTTTGGAAGGAGTAGGATGGGGACCCATAGTCCCGTTTATATCAACGTTGGTTGAAAGGGTCAAGAGCTTCACATTCCTGGGCCTGTACATCTCTGAATATCTTTCCTGGTCCGAGAACACTGATGCTATTATTAAGAAAGCACATCAGCGCCTCTACTTCCTGAGAAGATTACGGAGAGTCGGTTTGTCAAGGAGGACTCTCTCTAACTTCTACAGGTGCACAGTAGAGAGCATGCTGACCCATTGCATAGTGGCTTGGTTCGGCAACTTGAGCGCCCTGGAGAGGAAAAGACTAAAAAAGTAATAAACACTGCCCAGTCCATCATCGGCTCTGACCTCCCTTCTATCGAGGGGATCTATCGCAGTCGCTGCTTCAAAAAGGCTCATCAAGGACGACATCATCCTGGCCACACACTCATCTCCCTGCTACCTTCAGGTAGAAGGTACAGGAGCCTGAAGACTGCAATGACCAGGTTCAGGAATAGCTATCAGGTTATTAAATTTGGCTCAGACAAAACTCTGAACATTAATAACTCATTAAATTAATCTTGCTATTATCTGTTATTTGCACTTTATCAGTTTATTTATTCATGTGTGTATATATTTATATAATGGTATATGGACACACTGATCTGTTCTGTAGTTATGCTTACTATGTTCTGTTGTGCTGAAGCAAAGCAAGAATTTCATTGTCCTATCAGGGACACATGACAATAAACTCTCATGAATCTTGAATATATTTTCTCGACCTGCCAGCTGCTGCAGAAAAATCGTTCCAACTTTCGTTCTCGGAAGTTTTTTTTTAAATCGCGGGACAATTTAGTCGTTGGAGTAAAATAAAAAAGCGACTTCTAACGCCGTCAACGCCGACAACAGGACGGATCTCACGTAGGGGACAAAATATAATGTAAGTCGTCTATTTTATATATAAACTTGCTTCTTAGGATGACTTTAATCAACATTTCCTTGGCGAAAATGTGATTTTGGCCCCATACGAACCGGCGGTGTTTTTCCTGTCGATATGGGGTTTAAATTCACCGCAACCGCAACGTTCCAATCGATCGCGTTCCACTCGCAAGATGATTAAAATGGACATTAATTTACGGGAATTAATCATTAATATCCTTCCATTTAGCCTATAAATTCATGACAATGAGATTTTAAAATCATGTTATATTGTGAATTCTTGTGTGAATGTTATTTGGACACTTAGGCTATTTAAAAATGTTAACCTTTTCTTAAGAAATGGATAGATGTTTAGATCTAATAATTGAATTTTGTGATTAGCTACAATTAGGTAACTAACTTATATGCTTTAATTTCAGGTCATCCAAGTAAGATTGTTTCATATTTATTTCAGAGTGCTTCAATCTATAATAACTGAACATTCATTTCAGTTCTCTTAATATTTAAGAAAGTTATGGGCTTTTGACTGTCCTTGATCACAGCTTTTGTGTTAAGTCAATGGAAAAGCAATAGGGAACAAGATGCTAATTTCCGAGTATGAAAATGGTCATAACCTTTTTAATACTGAAGATATGAAAGTGAATTAGGTGTCAAATTAAACTTCATTTTATGCTTTATCTGATGGGATAAATTGCAGACTTGATTTTTTTAATTTCAAAATTTTGTTACATTGCTAGAGTAACTCAGCATCTCAGGAGAACATGGGTAGGTGACATTTCGGGGTCGGGACCCTGACAACATTAGTGTTAGGAAAACATTAGTGTGGTCACGAAAGCATTATGATCATTTTCAGAGCTACCAACAACGATATCGGTGGCGGTGGGAGTTCACGGGGAAAGCCTGGGGCTGTGAATGGTCCGTGACCTCACCTCCCATGCGCGCGGAAATCTCCAGATAGTTCTGTGGCTGGCTCGGGAAGCGGGACTCCGCCACACGGGAGCAGAGGGGGCGGCTGCTGTAGGCAATGAATGGGCGGCGGGTTTGCGGTGGTTGTGGGTGTAAGGTGGTGTTAATGTGTGGGGATTGTTGGTCGGCGCGGACCCGGTGGGACGAAGAGTCTCTTTCCGCGCTGTATCTCTAATCTACGCTATACTAAACATAGAGCAGTACATCACAACGACGGCCCTTCGGCCCACAATGTTTATGCCGTACATGATGCCAAGACCAACCCTCATCTGCCTGAACATTACCCATATCCCTCTATTCCCTGCACATCCATGTGCCTAGCCGAAAGTCTCTTAAACACCACTATCGTATCTGCCTCCACCACCATCAGCATGTTCCAGGCACCCACCACCCTCTGTGTAAATAAATTGCCCCACACATCTCTTTTAAACTTTGCCCACTAACTTAAAGCCCTGTAGTCTTTGATTTTTCCATTGTAGATCTCCTTGGAACAAGATCAGACTTTTCACAGACTTGGACGTTGCAAGATGGCTACTCCATGCTGTTCCAGAAGAGCATCCATTGTACTCATGTACAGTGTGATATGACTGGCTAGCACCCAGAACAAGCTCTTCACTGTATCTCTGTACATGTGATCTCTACACAACTAAACCAAGAAAGTGTGATATTAAAGAAACTAAACAGAATTACCAACTAGTGTGCAATGTCACAAAGGGCAATGGTGTCCCAGTGTAAAAACGTGAGTGGGATTTCCACATTACTGTCATTCCAACTCACCAACCAAGTAAAAGAACCATTCGCTGTGTAAACGGAATCTGGTTTACCGAGAACCAAGGAAGCACACCAACGCCTCTACTTCCCTGGAAGGCTTAAGAAGTTTGGCAAGTCCCTACAACTCTCATCAACTTCTATAGATGCAACATGGTATAATTTTTTCGGGAAGCATCACAGCTTGGTTTGGGAACGGCTCCATCCAAGACCACAAGAAATCAAAGCGAATTGTGGACGCAGCCCAGACCATCACACAAACCAACCTCCCTTCCGTTGACTTTATTGAAACCTGACACTGCCTCGGCAAGGCCAGCTGCATAATCAAGGACGTCGCACCCCGGCCACTCCCTCTTCTCCCCTCTCCCATCAGGCAAAAGGTATAGAAGTGTGAAAACACACACCTCTAGATTCAGGGACAGTTTCTTCCCAGCTGTTATCAGACAACTGAACTACCCTACCACAACTAGTACTAATATCTACCTCTTTGGTGACCCTCGAGGCTACCCTTGATCGGACTTTACTGACTTTTTCTTGCACTGAAGTTATTCCCTTATCATATATTAGCACACTGTAAACGGCTCGATTGTAATCATGTATTGGTTTTCTTCTGACTTGTTAGCATGCAGCAAAACCTTTTCACTGAATCTCAGTACACGTGACAATAAACTAAACTAAAGTCTGTTCCTGAAAACAAAAGTAACGGTGACTAAACGTGCTCAGGTATGGCCACGTGATTCTGCACCTAGATTTTCAAGGACAATGTTTTAATTTTCTAGACAGACAGACACAAAATACTGGAGCAACTCAGCGGGACAGGCAGCATATCCGGAGATAAGGAAGGGGTGGTGTTTCGGGTCGAGATCCTTCAGACTCTATCCCTCTCCCTAAGTTCCCCAAAGCTGATCTCAAGATTCAAGATTCAAGACAGTTTATTGTCATGTGTCCCAGATAGACAATGAAATTCTTGCTTTGCTTCAGCACAACAGAATATAGAAGGCATAAATACAGAACAGATCAGTGTGTCCATATACCATTATATAAATATATACACTCATCAATAAATAAAACAGATAAAGTGCAAATAAACAGATAATGGGCTATTAATGTTCAGAGTTTTGTTTGAGTTGAGTTCAATAGCCTGATGGCTGTGGGGAAGTAGCTTCCTGAACCTGGACGTTGCAGTCTTCAGGTTCCTGTACCTTCTACCTGAAGGTAGCGGGGAGATGAGTGTGTGGCCAGGATGATGTGGGTCCTTGATGATACTGCCAGCCTTTTTGAGGCAGCGACTGTGATAGATCCCCTCGATGGAAGGGAGGTCAGAGCCGATGATGGACTGGGCAGTGTTTACTACTTTTTGTAGTCTTTTCCGCTCCAGGGCGCTCAAGTTGCTGAATCAAACCACAATGCAACCGGTCAGCATGCTCTCTACTGTGCACCTGTAGAAGTTAGAGAGAGTCTTCCTTGACAATCCGACTCTCCGTAATCTTCTCAGGATGTAGAGGCGCTGATGTGCTTTCTTTATAATAGCATCAGTGTTCTCGGACTCTTGTCAAGAGTCAAGCGTGTTTCATTGTTATATGCACCAGCAACAGAATAATGAAATTTTTACTTGCTTTACAGTCCAATTAATGCAATGACACACAGATAAATATACAATAACACAGAAAATAAATAAGAAGTAATATTAGGTAACCAGACAATAATCATAATGAAGTCGGAAGTGCAACCAAACACACAGTCCATAGAAGGTCACAGTTGCTGAGGTTAGTGTTGTGCAGTGTTTAAGAGCCTGATGGTTGTAGGGAAGCAGCTGTTTTTGAAGAACGGTCTCGACCCGAAACGTTGCCTATTTCCTTTGCTCCATAGATGCTGCCTCACCCGCTGAGTTTCTCCAGCATTTTTGTCTACCTTCGATTATCCAGCATCTGCAGTTCCTTCTTGAACAAGCTGTTCTTGAACTTGGAGGTTACGCTTTTCTTCTTCCTGATGGTAGCAGCGAGATGAGAGTGTGGCCAGGGTGGTTGTGGGGTCTCTGATGATATTTCGGTTTAGTTTAATCACCGATGCAGCGATGGCGTTGCTCCTTGCAGAGAGCAGGAGACCACAGACGGGCCAGGCAGTGGCCCGAGAGTAAGAAGTGATCGAAGAGGAAAATTTCCCATCAATTGATTGCAACTGGCAGAGACTGGCACTTTGCAGAATAGGGTGGTAGCGAGTCACCGGGTTTACCCAGCTCGGAAACAGGCCCTTTTGGACCAACATGACCATGCTGACCAACATGCCCCATCTACAATAGTCCCACTTGCTCCTGTCTGACCCTTATCCCTCTAAACCTTTCCTATCCATGCATCGGCCCAGCTGATAGAAAACTCTGTGTAAGATGCAGCAACAACTTGATAAGAGAATGGAACAGATTATTTGTGTTAAGATTACATTGCACTCAAAGTAACTGTATCAATACGAAGGTCCATGGTACAATCCTGTTTTACTTACAGTTTATTTCATGCAGAAAACAACAGAATTTCTTTTCACCCCTCTCCGCTGTATTCTGTGGAGCTGCTCCACCTGGTTGAAAAGCCGCAATCCCTGGTCCCAGGGTCTAAGTACTCAATTTTCATTAGCCTGCCTGCGGTGAAGGCAAATGACCCCAGGTTTATTGTGCACAGGGACATGTTGCAATCCTCCTCCCTGGCAAATTATTAAAAGCACATTATTATTCTTTTTTTAATTTGCTTCTGTTAAATTTGGACACGGTCATGTCTGATATTTTTTTAATCAGTGCAAACAAATAGAAACACTTTATCCAATTCTTTCTATTTTGGCAACGCAGACTGGATCTCAGGCTAAATAAACACACACACTTCACAACGGTTTTTTATGGGAATATCAATTCATTCCGAATTTTTTTCCAATGTGGGGAATCGTGAGTTAGCAAGCGGGAGAAACAATGTAAAATGGAAATGTTGCTAAAATGCGGGACTCAATTTACTGATGTGGACATCCAACCAAAAGTGGGAACGTTAACTATTAACAATGATTAACTCTGGCAGCGGGGAGGAAAGATCAGGGTGTTCGGGGTGGTTGTGGTGTTGCAATCTGATTGTACCGGTGACAACTTTGTTTTTGCTGAAAAAGACAATAAATTCACTGGCAACTTCTTGAAACACATTGCAATAGGTCGGTTGTGCACTCTGCTGCCCAACAGAGGAGACCACTCCCTCAGGACGGCAGTCACGGTGGCCCAGCGGTAGAGTTGCTGCCTTACAGCGAATGCAGCACTGGAGACCCGGGATCGATCCCGACTTCGGGTGCTGCCTGTACGGAGTTTGTACGTTCTCCCTGTGACCTGGGGGGGTTTTCTCCGAGATCTTCGGTTTCCTCCCGCACTCCAAACACTTGCAGGTTTGTAGGTTAATTGGCTTGGTAAATGTAAAAATTGTCCCTAGTGGGTGTAGGATAGTGTTAATGTGCGGGGATCGCAAGTCAGCGCGGACCCAGTGGGCCGAAGGGCCTGTTTCCACGCTGTAGCTCTGAACTAAACTAAACAATAGACAATAGGTGCAGGAGTAGGCCATTCGTCCCTTCGAGCCTGCACCGCCATTCAATGTGATCATGGCTGATCATCCCCAATCAGTACCCCGTTCCTGCCTTATCCCCATATCCCCTGACTCCGCTATCCCTGAACCTGCCTCCGCCGCCCTCTGAGGCAGAGAATTCCACAGACTCACCACTGTGAGAAAAAGTGTTTCTTCGTCTCCGTTCTAAATGGCTTTCTCCTTATTCTTAAACTGTGGTCCCAGGTTCTGGACTCCCCCAACATCGGGAACATGTTTCCTGCCTCTAGCGTGTCCAAACTCTTAACAATCTTATATGTTTCAATAAGATGCCCTCTCATCCTTCTAAACTCCAGAGTGTACAAGCCCAGCTGCTCTCAGCATATGACAGTCCCGCCGTCCCGGGAATTAACCTTGTAAACCTACGCTGCACGTAGCAAGAATGTCCTTCCTCAAATTAGGGGACCAAAACTGCACACAATACTCCAGGTGTGGTCTCGCTAGGGCTCTGTACAACTGCAGAAGGACCTCTTTGCTCCTATACTCAACTCCCCTTGTTATGAAGGCCAACATGCCATCCGCTTTCTTCACTGCCTGCTGTACCTGCATGCTTACTTTCATAGACTGATGAACAAGGACCCCCAGATCCCGTTGTACTTCCCCTTTTCCTAACGACGCCATTAAACTAAAGACAGTCTACCACATGTGCTTTCAGTAACCGATAGGATGGCTCCTTTCATCTCAACCATCGATACAAGGTGCTGGAGCAATTCAATGGGCCAGGCAGCATCTCTGCAGAACATGGATAGATGATGTTTCAGGTTGAGATGCTGCTTCAGATTTTTGATGCAGTATTTGTCGAGCTGTGGTGGTATTAATCAAAGAATCATAGACTGGTACAGCCGCTTCGGCCCAACTTGCCTATGTCAGCTAAGATGCCCCATCTACACTAGTCCCACCTGCCTGCGTTTGCCCATATCCATCTAGACCTGTCCTATCCATGTACCTGTCACCTGCAGAATAACCCAGGATGTCCCAGGGGAATGTGTGGCCCTCACACGGACAACATCAGATATGGAATGCAGATCACTGGAGCTGGGGCAGGAGTTCCACTGCCCACACAACTGTGCTGTGAATAGATAGACACAGAGTGTTGCAGTAACTCAGCGGGTCAGGCAGCATCTCTGGAGAACATGGGTAAGTGACGTTTCACAGAGTGCTGGAGTAACTCAGCGGGTCAGTCTGAAGAAGGGTCCCGACCCGAATTGTCACCTAACCATGTTCTCCAGCGATGCTGTCTTACCTGCTGAGTTACTCCAGCACTTTGTGTTTATCTTTGGTATAAACCAGCATCTGCAGTTTATTTGCATTCCATTCATCTCGTCGGTCGAAGAGTCATAGTGATACAGCATTGAAATAGGCCCTTCAGCCCGACTTGCCCATGCCAACAAAAATGCCCCATCTATGTTCATCCCACCAGCCTGCATTTGGCCCATATCCCTCTAAACCTTTCCTA
The DNA here is from genome assembly GCF_028641065.1 of Leucoraja erinaceus. NCBI lineage: Eukaryota > Metazoa > Chordata > Chondrichthyes > Rajiformes > Rajidae > Leucoraja > Leucoraja erinaceus. Next base: position 6,154,349 of record NC_073383.1, read on the forward strand.
TCCATGCACTTGTCTAAATGTATTTTAAATATTGTTATAATACCTGCTTCAACTACCTCCTCTGGCAGCTTATCCCAATCACCCACCACTCACTATGTGAAAATCTTGCCCTCAGGCTAGCGTTAATCCCCCCCCCTACTCACCTTAAACCTATGACCTCTGGTAGACCCCCAAAAACGCTGTCACTCAGCGGGTCAGACAGCATCTCTGGAGAAAAGGAATAGGTGACATTTCGGGTCAAGACCCTTCTTCAGACGGAGCACTGCCAGGTTGGTTCCTTGGTCATCTGAGAATATTAGAACATAGAACGTTGAATAATACAGTACCAAACAGGCCCTTCAACCAGCAATGTCGAACATGATGCCAGGACCATCTGCCTGCAAATGATCCATAACCCTCATTCCCTGCATATCCATTTGCCTATCTGCAGGTCTCTTAAATGCCACCATCATATCTGCCTCCACCACCACCCTCAACCGTGACTATGATACTGATCCCCCATTTAATCAAAGATGGACACAAAATGCTGGAATAACTCAGCGAGACAGGCAGCATCTCTGGAGGGGGCGTTTCGGGTCGAGACCCTCCTGACTATTTATATAATCTAAACACTGAAGGCTTAATCCCCTATTGACTTCCTTAGCTTGCAGATCTGCAGGTGCTCAAACTGTGGGTGGATAGTCCAAATGAGCACATATGAGGAAAGAATGGGTCGACTGGGCTTGTATTCACTGGAGTTTTGAAGGATGAGAGGGAATCTTATAGAAACAAATACAATTCTTAAGGGATTGGACATGTTAGATGCAGGAACAATGTTCCCCATGTTAAGGGAGTCCAGAACCAGGGGTCACAGTTTAAGAATAAGGGGCAGGCCATTTAGTACTGAGATGAGGAAAAACCTTTTCATCCAGAGTTGTAAATCTGGAATTGTGGAATTCTCTGCTACAGAAGGCAGTGGAGGTTTTTGTTCATTGGAGGTTTTCAAGAGAGAGTTATATGTAGCTCTTAGGGCTAAAGGAATCAATGGATATGGGGAAAGAGCAGGAACATGGTACTGAACATGGAATGATCAGCCATGATCATATTAAATGGCGGTGCTGAATGGCCTACACCTGCACGTATTTTCTATGTTTCTCATCCACTCCCTACACACTAGGGCCAATTTACTAATAAACCCACATTGTCTTTGGGATGTGGGAGGAAACCGGAGCACCCGGAGGAAACCTATGCAGTCACAAGGAGAACGTGCAAACTCCACACAGGCAGCAACCGAGGTCGGGATTGAACTTGGCATTCTGGCGCTGCAAGACAGCAGTGCAGCTCTTCCACCCCTAATTGATTCACTTTAATAGACTGCACACCACATTCGGCACTATGTTGCACTCCAAGCCAGCCGCATGCTGGGACCGTTGCTACAAGGGGTGACTTTGGGGTTAATACCACCAAGTGTCTGACTATGGGGTTCAGACAGTGGCTGTAAACCTCGAGGCCAGCCATCAATGATTAATGATTAATCTATGTCTTAAAAATGATGCCCATTGTTCCCTGTTTAATCTATGTAGCTCTGTATATTGTGCCTGCGATAGGCTGATGAGGTTTGTTATCTGTTAGTCTGTGGTCAGGTATCATTCCCATTGTGGCAACGTTTATAGGACTGTCATCCCCACCCCGCACACTGGCTGTGTCCAAGGTCGCAATCTCGTTCACCTCTCCTCTACTTTTCTGTAAACAAGAAAATCAAAGTCCTCTGGCCGTATCTGTTTCCAACAAATTTTAATCTGCAACTTTCAAATGCTTTGCACAGAACAGAGAACACGGTGGCACGGCGGTAGAGTTGCTGCCTTACAGTACTCACAGCGTCAGAGTCCCAGGTTCGATCCTGACTACGGGTGCTGTCTGTACGGAGTTTGTACGTTCTCCCCGTGACCTGTGTGGGTTTTCACCGAGATCTTCTGCTTCCTCCCACACTCCAAAGACGTACAGGTTTGTAGGTTAATTGGCTTGGTATAAGTGTCAATTGTCCCTAGTGGGTGTAAGGTGGTGTTAATGTGTGGGGATTGTTGGTCGGCGCGGACCCGGTGGGACGAAGGGCCTCTTTCCGCGCTGTATCTCTAAACTACGCTATGCTAAACATAGAGCAGTACATCAAAATGACGGGCCCTTCGGCCCACAATGTTTATGCCGTACATGATGCCAAGACCAACCCTCATCTGCCTGAACATTACCCATATCCCTCTATTCCCTGCACATCCATGTGCCTAGCCGAAAGTCTCTTAAACACCACTATCGTATCTGCCTCCACCACCATCAGCATGTTCCAGGCACCCACCACCCTCTGTGTAAAATAAATTGCCCCACACATCTCCTTTAAACTTTGCCCACTCACCTTAAAGCCCTGTAGTCTTTGATTTTTCCATCTTAGGATCATGAGCAAACCGCAGAGTGCCTGGAGGAACTCAACGGGTCAGGCAGCATCTGCGGAGGGAATGGACAGACAACGTTTTGAGTCGGAACTTTTCTTCAGGCTGTTTAGTTCAAGGTGTGAAGGGGGAAAGATTTATTAGGAACCTGAGGGGCAATTTTTTACACAGAGGGTGGTGGGTTTGTTGAATGAGCTGCCAGAGTAGGTAATAGCGGCAGGTACAATAGCAAAGACTGTCAAACGGGATATAGATCAGCTACATTGAGATGGGGACGAAGGTGAGGCCTCTGCTGAGGACAGAACCGCGCCGCCCCACTGACCATCCGCCCACCGACCGTCCGTCCACCGGGACCTCCCACGCATTGCCCGCCGACCCGGACTCTACTGCTCGATTCCACTGACCCTGGCCACTCCACCGCCCTCCCTCCAGCAGCCGTCGCCCTACCTGGACTCAGCACCGGCCCTGAAGCCTCCACGCTGCTAACTCCCACTCCCCTGGGTTTGACAGCGCTGGATCCTAGTGCCAGTCCCCCTAACCCTGGTAACCTCAGTGGCTGTTCCACTGGGTCTTCCCCGTCCCCCTGAAAACATGTGACCCCAGCTCTTCCCCACCCACACTACCGTCTTCAGTCTGTCCTCAGCAGAGGCCTTACCTTTGGCCCCCTCCGTCCCCACTTCAACGAGTTCCGCGCCCAATGAGTTTGAGACGTACCAGGGCCCCATCCCCGACCTCTACCTCCACTACATCGACAATTGCTTTGGTGCTACCTCCTGCACCCACACACAACTGACTGACTTCATCCACTTCACCACTAACTTCCATCCGGCACTCCAATACACCTGGACCATTTCTGACACTTCCCTACCATTTCTTGACCGCACTATCTCCATTGCAGGTGATAGACTTCTGACCGACATCCACTATAAACCCACTGACTCCCATGGCTATCTGGGTTACATTTCTTCACACCCTGCTTCCTGTAACGACTCCATCCCCTACTCCCAATTCCTCCGTCTACGCCGCATCTGCTCCCAGGATGAGGCGTTCCACACCAGGGCATCGGAAATGTCCTTATTCTTCAGGGACAGGGGTTCCCCTCCTCCACCATAGATGAGGCTCGCACCAGGGTCACTTCCATACCCCGCAACACTGCTCTCTCTCCCCATCCCCCCACTCGAAACAAGGGCAGAGTCCCCCTAGTCCTCACCTTCCACCCCACTAGCCGTCACATACAACAAATAGTCCTCCTTCAGTTTCGCCACCTCCAACGTGACCCCACCACTCGCCACATCTTCCCATTTCCTCCCCTGTCTGCCTTCTGCAAAGACCGCTCCCTCCGCAATTCCCTGGTCAATTCTTCCCTTCCCTCCCGTACCACCCCCTCTCCGGGCACTTTCCGTTGCAACCGCTTAAGATGCTACACTTGTCGCTTTACCCTTTAAAACCTCCATTCAGGACCCGAGCAGCTGTTTTTCACACGGCAGATGTTCACCTGCATCTCCTCCAACCTCATCTATTGCATCCGCTGTTCTAGATGTCAGCTGATCTACATCAGTGAGACCAAGGATAGATGTGCCGATCGTTTTGGCCAACACCTCCAACTCGGTCCGCATTAGGTACGGGATACTGAGTTGGATGATCACCATGATCCTGCGGTGCAGGCTCGAGGGCACTTCACTCCTGCCATCCCATTCGAATTCTACCTTTCTGTCCTGGGCCTCCTCCATGGCCAAGATTGCTCCCTCCGGAAATTGGAGGAGCAGCACTTCCCTTCCCTCTCTTAGGCACCCCCCCCCCGGTGGCCTGGCATTTTCCCTTGCAACTTCAGGTAGCGCTACACTTGTTCTCAGCTCTCCCTCAGCCCCTCTGGCTCCATCCTCTTCCCTTTCTCCTTTCTCCAGGTGCCCCAGATGTTCCCACCTCCATCCCCCCCACCCTCACTCTCAGTCAAGAAGGGTTTCGGCCTGAAACGATGCCAATTTCCTTCGCTCCATAGATGCTGCTGCACCCGCTGAGTTTCCCCAGCACTTTTGTCTACCTTCGATTTTCCAGCATCTGCAGTTCCTTCTTAAACAAGCTGTTCCTGAACCCGAATGTTACAATTTTCAGGCTCCTGTACCATCTTCCCGATGGCAGGGGTGAAATGAGAGCAGCACCTCATATTCCGTGGTCAGGGTGGTGTGGGTCTCTGATGATGCTGGCTGCATTTTTGAGGCAGCGATTCTAGTAAATCCCTTCGAAGGTGGGGAGGTCAGAGCCGATGATGGACTGGGCAGTGTTCACCACTTTTTACAGTCTTCTTCACTCCTGGGCGTTCAAGTTGATGAACCAGGCCGTGATGCAACCAGTCACTATGTGCTCTACTGTACACCTGTAGACGTTCATGAGAATCCTCACTGACATGCCAAATCTCCGTAATCTTCTCAGGAAGTTGATTAGCTTTCTTTATAATTCCATCAATTGCATCAGACTCCCATCGAGAAGAGCTCCCCGACCGACGGCCTGCGGCCTACGTCCCTCAGCAAGCCGCTATCTGGTAAAAGCACCGTTTCTAGCTCTCTCTTGAAAGCATCCAGAGCTGCCCGCACCGGCCCTCTGAGGCAGAGAATTCCACAAACTCACCACTCTCTGTGAGAAAAAGTGTTACCTCGTCACCGTTCTAAATGGCTTACTGCTGATTCTTAACTGTGTGCCCTTGGTTCACACTGATGAATGCGGGTGGTGGTTTTTGCCTTAAATGTTTTTATTGTGTATAATCTTATATTTTTAAATGTACCGCTGCTCATCCTAAATTCCAGAGTGTACACTGCACTTCTCCATTGTCTCAGCATATGACAGATATCTGACTATTGACTATTAGACAATAGGTGCAGGAGGGCCATTCGGCCCTTCGAGCCAGCACTGCCATTCAATGTATATTTAATTGTCATTTGGACCCCTGGAGGTCCAAATGAAATGCCGTTTCTGCAGCCATACATTACACACAAATAGACCCCAGACACAACATATTACATTTTACAAAACCCTATCTAGCTCTCTCTTGAAAGCATCCAGAGATCCGGCCTCCACCGCACTCTGAGGCAGAGAATTCCACAGACTCACAACTCTCTGTGAGAAAAAGTGTTTCCTCGTCTCCGTTCTAAATGGCTTACCCCTTATTCTTAAACTGTGGCCCCTGGTTCTGGACTCTCCCAACATCGGGAACATGTTTCCTGCCTCTAGCGTGTCCAAACCCTTAATAATCTTATATGTTTCACTAAGAACCCCTCTCATCCTTCTAAACTCCAGAGTGTACAGTCCCCCTGCTCCATTCTCTCAGCATATGACAGTCCCCGCAACTCCCGGGAATTAACCCGTGTAAAGCCCCGCTACACTCCCCCTCCATAGCAAGAATGTCCGGCGCTCCGTCAAATTAGGGGACCAAAACGCTGCACACAATACTCCAGGTGTGGTCTCACTAGGGGTCTGTACAACTGCAGAAGGACCCCTTTGCTCCTATACTCGACTCCTCTTGTCATAAAGGCCAACATGCCATTCGCTTTCTTCACTGCCTGCTATATCTGCATGCTTGCGTGCAGGGTTTAAACCAGCATCTGCAGTTCCTTCCTAAACTAACCTTGCTGGTTATCGTCCGAGCTGAGATCAGATGTTTTGATGTTGACCACAGTACACACTGCAGGCTTGCGGTCACTATGGCTCAACATCGTTCCCTCGTACACCAGACTATTGTAGCTCCGCACTAGTCTGTCCTTGAGCGCAATTGTTCCAGGTTTGTCGGGAGAGGAAGTGACAACAGACATTTAATTATGGTGACCCCAGCACTGAAGCTAATATCTACAGCAAGAAATGATTGAGTGTTTATATTCCGCAGATGCTGGATTGCACCTGTCAGCTTCTAATGCCCTCGACATCCAGGTCCCAGTTATGTAAGGACTCCTGTATATCGGCGAGACCAAGCTCAGACTGGGCCATCGTTTTGCCGAACACCTCCGCTCAGACCGCCTGGACCTACCTGATCTCCCGGTTGCCAAACACTTTAACTCCCCCACCCATTCCCACACTGACCTTTCGGTCCGGGGCCTCCTCCATTGTCAGGGTGAGGGTTTTTAACAGGGGGTGGGGGGGGCCTGGAATACACTGAGGGGGGGGGGGGGGTTATTGATGCAGTTACGTTGGTGGAATTTAAAAGATTTTTGGATAGGCAGATGGAAATGCAGGGAATGGAGGGTTATGGATTATGTGCGGGTAGATAAGAGATGGTCTTGGCATCATGTTCTGGGAAGCAGACAGGAGGATGGGTTGAGATGGAAAGATAGATCCGCCATGATAAAATGGTGGAATAGACTCGACTCGATGGGCCGAATGGCCTAATTCTGCTTATATCACTTATGAACATGTTCAGCGGCGATATTGTGGGCAGAAGGCCTGTACTTCTGCTGTACGTTTGGACAGGTACATGGGTAGGAGAAGGTTGGAGGGATATGGGGAGAATGCAGGCAAATGGAGCCAGCTGCGATGGGGCATGGACGACATGGGCTGAAGGGCCTGTTTCTGTGCTATGATTCCATGACTGTCAGGGTCTGAAGATGGTTTTGTTTACTTTGGCCCACCGAGTCTGCGCTGACCATCGAACACTCGCACTGTCCTATGCACTTGGGACAATTTACAGAACCCAATTAACCTACAAACCCGCGCGTCCTTGGAGTGTGGGAGAAAACCGGAGCACCCGGAGGAAACCCGCGCGGTCACGGGGAGAACGTGCAAACTCCGCACAGACAGCACCCGTGGTCAGGATGGAACCCGGGCCTCTGGCGCTGTGAGGCAGCAAATCTACCGTTGCATCATTTTGTCTCGACTTGTCTTGTGATAGGTGGACACAGATGAGGGTGGGGTGGGGGTGAGTGATAGATGGGTGGAATAAGTGACAAAGGCCGGTTGTGGAAAGGAGGCGAGACGTACTCTCTGAAGTACTCGCAAATGACAACCTCGTGAAAAGTGTGTGGCAGGATTGATATTTTGGACAAACAATGATGCACCATCAGAGGGAAGGGTCACAAAGTGCTGGAGTAACTCAGCGGGTCAGGCAGCATCTCTGGAGAACACGGGAGAGGCAACATTTCAGGCCCACTTGGATTAGTTTATTGCCACGTGTACCGAGGTACAGTGAAAAGTTTTTTGTTGCGGGCTATCCAGTCAGCAGAGAGACTATACATGATTACAATCAAGCCGTCCACAGTGGACAGATACAGGATCAAGGAAATAATGTTTAGTGCAATATAAAGTCCGATTAAAGATAGTCCGAGGGTCACCAATGAGGTAAATGGGAGGTAAGGACCGCTCTCCAGGTGCTAGGACGGTTCAGTTGCCTGATAACAGCTGGGAAGAAACTGTCCCTGTATCTCGAGGTGTGTGTTTTCACACTTGTGTACCTTCGTGGGGGGAGAGGAGAGAAGAGGGAGGGGATGGGTTTGGTCTGAAGAAGGGTCACCCATCCCTTCTCTCCAGAGATGCTGCCTGTCCCGCTGAGTCACTCCAGCTTTTACTGTCTATCTTGTGGGCTTTGTACAGGTGATACAAGGTGCAGGGACAGGGCAGTAGGTTGTTTGTGTGTATGTATGTGTGTGTGTGTGGAGAGAGCACCCCTGGGTGTCCCCACCCCTGGGTGAAGCTGCTACTCGGGAAGTGCTGCTTTGACACTCCCCTGGTGTCCACGCCCAGACTCGGAGCTGCTGTGAACCTCGGCTCCTTACTCCAGAGTCCAGGGCATTGGGCGGGGTTGCTGAGAGAGAGAGATATACAGAGAGAGAGAGACAGAGAGAGAGAGAGAGAGAGAGAGAGAGAGAGAGAGAGAGAGCAAGAGAGAGAGGCACAGAGAGAGACACAGAGAGAGAGAGACAGAGAGAGAGAGAGACAGACACACGAGAGAGAAAGAGAGAGAGAGACACAGAAACACACACACAGAGAGAGAGACAGAGACAGAGAGAGAGACACACACACAGAGAGAGAGAGAGACACACACACAGATAGGGAGACAGAGACACACGGAGAGAAAGAGAGACAGAGACAGAGAGAGACACACACACACAGATAGAGAGACAGACAAAGAGAGAGAGACACACACACACAGATAAAGAGACAGAGACAGACAGAGAGACAGACAGAGAGACAGAGACACACGCAGACAGAGGGACCCTTGTCCCGGCTCCACAACTGCGCTCCGGGCGCCCGGGACACGCCGAGCTGCGGGTAGGAAGGGAGCGGGGACGAGGGAGGAGGGGATGGGGGGGGAGGAGAGGAGAGGGGAGGGAAGGGAGGGATGAGGGAGCGCTGCTCTGTCCGCCCGCAAAACGGTGCGGAAGTTTTAAGTTCTCGGGAGAAGTTTCAGTGCGGCGGGTGAGTGGGAGTTAGTGAGTGGGGTGGAGGTGAGTGTGGGTGGTGTGTGGGGGGGGTGGGGGTGAGTGGGGGTTAGTGAGTGGGGTGGGGTGTGTGTGGGGGTGGTGGGGGGTGAGGGAGCGGGGGTGAGTGGTGGTGGGGGGTGAGGGAGCGCGGTAGCATCTTTCTCTTCCACCTGGTGCTATTTGTCATGTTAGGAGCCACTTCCTGCTACAGCACAGGTCCATTCGGCGCAACTCCTCTCCACTGGTTCCTATTGAATCTTTACTCACCTTAAACTTATGTCCTCTGGTTCTTGATTCCCTAAACTCTGGGTAAAGAATGTGCGTTCACCCTGTCTATCCCCCTCATGGTTTTATACACCTTTATAAGATCATCCCTCAGCGTGTGGATTTTTAAAAGGCTTTTCGACTTCCGAGATACAGTGGAAACAGGCCCTTCGGCCCACAGAGTCCGTGCCGACACTAGCACTATCCTACACTATACCGCTGCGTCATTTTGCCTCGTGATAGCCGAAGATCTCAGAGAAAACCCACGCAAGTCACGGGGAGAACGTGCAAACTCCGTACAGACAGCACCCGTAGTCAGTCTTCTCAAAGTTGTTATCAAAGTGTGCAGACATCTCATGTCTCACCAACCCCTCTTTACAAATTCACTAGTTTTTGCCCATTACAAGTCTGAAGGAGAGTCCTGACCCAAAGCGTCATCTGTTGATATTGTCCAGGGATGCTGCCTGACCAGCTGAGTTACTCCAGCATTTTGTTTTTTATTCCTTACAAACACCTCTCTTCATTACCACACTCTAAACTAAAGTTGCTCTGAAGATGCAAGATGTTGTTGGCCTGAAGAGGTATTATGGAAGCTCCCTTTATTTCTGACGCTGTGGCCTCTGGTCCTAGTCTCTTCCACTAGTGGAAACATCCTCTCCACATCCACTCTACCCAGGCCTTGTATACTGGTCATACACTTGTGGGCAGAGTCCGTTTTCTTGGGTCTCAACCCGAAACGTCACCTATTCCTTCGCTCCGTAGATGCTGCCTCACCCGTTGAGTTTCTCCAGCATTTTTGTCCATCTTGATCTTGAAGCTCATTTTAGTTGAATGTTGTATGATGAGTTTCTCATGAAGTTGTGTTCCCACAGGGATGTTTGCCTATCTCCTGGCACTGCTGCTGCTCTGGTTTGTGTGCTGGTGGCTACGTGACAGAGTCAGGCTGGAGAAGGTTTCGGACAAGCATGTTTTCATCACCGGCTGCGACACTGGTTTTGGCCGTCTGGCGGCCAGGGCCTTCGACAGGGTGGGGTTCCAGGTGCTGGCGGGCTGCCTGACCGAGGAAGGAGCTCGGAGCCTGACGACGGACGCTTCCAGCAGACTGAAAACCATCCAGCTGGATATCACCAAACCAGCCAGCATTGAGGATGCAGTGAATCAGATCACCCAGGAGGTGGGAAATGCAGGTAGGTCACCTGCTGATGGATGTTACAGTTCCGCCCGCTGCGTTTGGTGACCACTAACCCTGACTGGACATGCTGTCCTTTGGCATAGAGTCGTGGAGACATACAACATGGAAACGGGCCCTTCAGCCCATCTTGTTCATGCTCATTAAAAAAAAACCATCTAAGCTGTCCCACCGCCTGCATTTGGCCCGTATCCCTGTCCTAATGTCTTTTAAATGTTGTTATAGTACCTGTGTCACCAACCTCCTCTGGCAGCTCGTTCCATATACTCACCACCCCCTGTGTGAAATAGTTGCCCCTCTGGTTCCTGTTAAACCTTTCCCTTCCCACTGTGAGCCTGTCCTGTGGTTCTAGTTGTTGCCCCCCCCCCCCCCCCCCCCCCCCCCCCTCGGTCATGACTGACTGACCATGGGTGATGCATCCTGGTCGGATGCAAGCCTGGGCGATGTCATGTGGAGGACAGGCTGTTGCCCATGCAGCACGTCCCCCCTCTCCACGTCGCTGATCGATCCAAAGGAACAGCAGGGCCGTTACAGTTTGGCACCAGCGCCGTCGCAGGAGCTGCCAGAACGAGGTTGTAGACAACGACGAACTGCCTTAGGGGCTCCGACTTTAGATTTTCTTGAGGTTTACTCCTGGAGCCTTTTCCATGACTGGATATGGCCACAAGGCAGTGGAGGTTTTAAATCAGAGTTTTCCCTCTCCTAGATGGACCGCCTTCCCAGGCTGATGAGCCCCATCTGCCCGAGACTCATGGGGACGGGAGCGTCTACCTTCCCGTGCAGGTCTATAGCACCTGCCCACTGCCCTTATGTGTTTCATGATTCCCCTAATCTGTGTAAAAGATTCCCTGCATATCTATTTGGCCCATTTCCCTCTAAACCCCTTCAAGGCACTCGCCACCCTCTGTGTAAAAAAAAAGTTTTATCTAAATATATAATTGTTTTATATTTACATTGCCTCAGAAAAGCAGCCAGCATAATCAAAGACTTGTTCCTCTCCCCGCTCCTGTCAGGCAGAAGGTACAGAAACGTGAAAGTGCACACCACCACACTCGGGAACAGCTTTTCCCCCTCTGTAATCAGGCTCCTGAACAGTCCTTCCATAAGCTAGGGTACTGTCTGATTCATCTATATCCCATTGCGGACATTGGACATTGTCTATGGAACTGATGCACTACAATGTTGAAAACTATATTCTCCACTCTGTATCTTCCCCTTTGCTCTACCTATTGTACTTGATTTTGACTTGACTATATTGATGCATGGTATATTCTGTTCTGATTAGATTGCATGCAAAATAAAGCTTTTCACTGTACCTCAGTGCACGTGACAGTAATAAATTTAACCTCGGTTTCCATCCGTTGAATTATCAGCAAGAAACATTCTAGACTGAATTTATGAATTGTATTATCTGATCTGTTTTTATACAATGCAAAACCAAGCTTTTCACTGCACCTCTGTACACATGACAATATTAAAGCTGAAGCCCCCCCCGTCCCGGCTCTGTCACACTGGCGGAAGGCACAGATCGGCTGGTCCCCCGCTGCTTTTCGCCGTCCCCGCGGACTTGCACTGTCTGAAAATCCCGAGCATCAACGGCCTGTCGGCCGCAGGCGCATTGAGGGCGTATGCAGCGTCTCGGCGTCGTACACAGCGTCTCGACGGCATATGCAGGGTCTTGATGTCGTACGCAGCGTCTTGACGGCGTACGCCTAGCGGGTGGCGTTGCGCGATGACGTCAGGCCACCCCCCCTTGCAACCGTGCGTTGCGGGAACAGACCCAACGGGTCTGCACTTGGTCTAGTATACTATTAAAACTCATCTTGTATGTGTGTGTATGTGTTTTTCTACTTTCCTCAAAACGCTACGCGATAGTGCTTAAAATTTTACATATTCTGACACATTTTTCCCTTCCACACTGTAATCAGGTTCACTTAAGATTTCATCCTATATTTCACGTTGTTGACGATTCAAGTTTTGAACAAAGGCAACAAACAGTTCCCACACACACCCTTTTTCCAGGACTTTCCAGTGATGGTGTCACAATGCCACTCACAGTGCACCGTTCACAACGGGCGGGCTCTCAAGCTGCCGAGTGCCACATACCTCGCCCCCTCCCCCCTCCCGGGGTTATTCACCCCCCCTCCCTTCCTCCCGGGGTATTGACACCCCCCCGCTGCCCCCACTCCCTCCCAGGTTATACACACCCCCCCACCCCAATGCCACAATGCACCCCCCCCCCCACTTTGAAGCAACTCTTCTCCTCACCCTTTCCAACTTAATAACATCTTTCCTATTACATGGTGCCCAGAACTGAACACAATACTCTAAATGCAGCCTCAGCAACATCTTGTATAACTGCAACATGATCTCCCAACTTCTATACTTAATACTCTGACTGATGGCCATTTTGACCACCCCATATACCTGTAACCACCCACTTTTCTACAATACTTCTAGTCTTATCAATCACTGTGTATGTCCTGCCCATGTTAGAATTTCCAAAATGCAATGCCACACATTTCTCTGTGTTAAATTCCTTCGTCTCTGATTGATTTTTTTGAAGATGTGACCAAAAAGGTCGATGAGGGCAGATCTGTAGATGTTGTCTACATGGACTTCAGTAAGGCGTTCGACAAGGTTCCGCATGGTAGGCTGCTCTGGAAGGTTAGATCACATGGGATCCAAGGAGAGATAGCTGAATGGATAGCAAATTGGCTCCATGGAAGGAAGCAGAGGGTGATGGTGGAAGGTTGCTGCTTGGACTGGAGGCCTGTGACTAGTGGTGTGCCTCAGGGTTCGGTGCTGGGCCCGTTACTGTTTGTCATCTACATCAATGATTTGGATGAGAACATTCAGGGCAAGATTAACAAGTTTGCTGATGATACAAAAGTGGGTGGTTTTGTAGATAGTGAAGATGGTTGTGAACGATTGCAGCAGGATCTGGATCGATTGGCCAGGTGGGCGGAGGAATGGTTGATGGAATTTAATACAGAAGAGTGTGAGGTGTTGCATTTTTGGGACGTCGAACAAGGGCAGGACCTACACAGTAAATGATGGGCCTCTAGGTAGTGTTGTAAAGCAGAGGGATCTAGGAGTACAGGTGCATGGTTCCTTGTAGGTCATGTCGCAGGTAAATAAGGCGGTCAAAAAGGCTTTTGGCACATTGGCCTTCATCAGTCAGAGTATTGAGTATAGAAGTTGGGAGGTCATGTTGCAGTTGTATAAGATGTTGGTGAGACGGCATTTAGAATCTTGTGTTCAGTTGGGCACCATGTTATGGGAAATATATTGTCAAGCATGAAAGGGTTCAGAAAAGATTTACAAGGATGTTGCCAGGACTAGAGGGTGTGAGCTTTCTGGACAGGTTGAGTAGGCTGTGTCTCTATTCCTTGGAGTGCAGGAGGATGAGGGGTGATCTAATAGAGGTGTACAAAATCATGAGAGGAATAGATTGGGTAGATGCGCAGAGTCTGTTGCCCAGAGTAGGGGAATCAAGGACCAGAGGACATAGGTTCAAGGTGAAGGGGAAAAGATTTAATAAGAATCTGAGGGGTATCTTTTTCACACAAAGGGTGGTGGGTGCATGGAGCAAACTGCCAGAGGAGATATTTGAGGCTGGTATTATTCCATCATTGAAGAAACAGTTATGGACCCGTCCCACTTTGGCAAATTTTCAGGCGACTGCAGGCGACTTCAAGTTGCCGGCAGTCGCCTGAAAAACCGGCAAATGGAATGGCGACTGTCAGAGTGAAATGAAACACACACACACACACACACACACACACACACACACACACACACACACACACACACACACACACACACACACACACACACACACACACACACACACACACACACACACACAAGTGGTACACACACACACACACACACACACACACACACACACACGAAGGTTGGCACTGTAATTAAGACGGCTAAGACGTGTATAGTAAGTCCTTTAAAAGTGGTAGGGAGAAGGAGTGGGGACACTTTTAAGAAGCCAGAGATACACGGCTGTGAAGCTCGTGGACATTTACCATACCATACGTAGTAACTACTGCGTACGTTTTTTTCACAATGAACCAATACGAGAAACTACGAGAACCTTCGACTTCCTGGCGACCCACTAGGACCTCCTGGCGACCCACCTACGGCACGAGAATTCTCGCTACTCTCCATGGCGGCTTCATTCTAGTCACCGCTAATTTTTCAACATGTTGAAAAATTCACGGCGACCATAATGAGGCCGCGACTAGTTCCCAGAATGCGGGAACTCCTCACGACCATGAAGGCGACTCCCCGGCAACCGCCCGCCAACATGTTACGACTGCATAATCTCCTGAAGTCGCCTAAAAAGTTTCCTAAGTGCGGCGCATTAGACAGGTACATGGATAGGACAGGTTTGGTGGGATATGGATCAAGTGCAGGCAGGTGGGACTAGTGTAGCTGGGACATGTTGGCTGGTGTAGGCAAGTTTGGCCAAAGGGCCTGTTTCGACGCTGTATAACTCTATGATCATTCCTCAGCCCAACTGATCAAGATATTCTGTAATTTCTGACAACCATCTGCAATATCATCCACTTTAGTATAATCTGCAAACTTGCTAATCTTGCCATGTACGTTCTCATCCAAAACATTGATATGGATGGCCCCACTCCTTCTCCCTGCCACTCCCTAAAACTGTAATGGGCCTAGCACTGAACCCTGAGGCAGACTACTAGTCACTAGTTACTGTTTGATGTATAATTGTCCAACCTTGTCCCTGCAGGTCTCTGGGGATTGGTAAACAATGCCGGGATCGCTGGAGTTCTCTGCCCCACAGATTGGTTAAGAATCGAACATTTCAGGAAACCCATTGAAGTGAATTTATTGGGACCTATCGCGGTGACGTTAAAGCTGCTGCCGCTGGTTAAGAAGGCCAGGGGAAGGATTGTGAACGTGACCAGCGTGCTGGGTCGCATGGCTCTGGGTGGCGGTGGCTACTTCCCAGCAAAGTTTGGAATGGAGGCTTTCAACGACAGCTTAAGGTGAGGGCAGGATGGGACTGGCATTAGCCGCTGGTTTTCGGTGTGTCACAGTGACGTGGCATCATACCACGTTTGGTAAAGGGAGCATGACAAGCCTAGAGTCATCCAGTGTGACAACAGGCCCTTCGGCCCAACTTGCCCACACCAACCACCAATGCCCTAGATACCCACCACTGCTGCTAGTCCCGCCTGCCTGCGTTTGGCCCATATCTCTCTAAACCTATCCAATCCATGTACCCATCTAAATGCTTCCTAAGCATTGCGATAGTCCCTGCCTCAACTACCTCCTCTGGCAGCTCGTTCCATACACCAACCACTCTTCATGTAAAAAAGTTACCCCTCAGGTTCCTATTAAACCTTCCCCCACACACTTCCCTTCTATCTTAAACCTATATCCTCTGGTTCTTGATTCTCCTACCCTGGGCAAAAGACTCTGTGCATCTACCCGATCTATTCCTCTCATGGTTTTGTACACCTCTATAAGATCACCCCTCATCCTCCTGCGCTCCAAGGAATAGTTCTTACCTGATCAACTTCTCCCGATAGCTCAGGCTCTCGAGTCCTGACAACATCCTGGTAAATCTCCTCTACACCAGCTTGACAGCATCTTTCCTATAACATGGTGAACATTGAACACTTAACTCTCAGATTATAGATGAACCCTTTGTGTCCTTACAGCCCTGGTGCCCAGAGTTGGACCTCCTTCCTCGATTTCTACTTGCTGAGTTTTGTACGTAATTCTGCCCGTCATAGAAACTGCACGTTCATGTGAAAATAACAGCAGACGTGCTGCATTATTTAGTTTAGTTCTGTTTAGACTAGAGATACAGAGCAGAAACAGGCCCTTCGACCCACCGAGTCCACGCCGACCAGCGATCCCCGCATATTCACACTATCCTACACCCACTAGGGACAATTTTTACATTTACCAAGCCAGTTTACCTATGTACCTGTATTTCTTTGGATTGTGGGTGGAAACCAAAGATCACGGGGAGAACGTACAAGCTCCATACAGACAGCGCCCGTAGTCGGGATTGAACCTGGCTCTCAGGCATTACAAGCGCTGTAAAGCAGCAACGCTGCCGCTGTATTTGTGGGATGTATTGACATGAAAACTGCAGTACAATGGGCGGCAAGGTAGTAGAACTGCTGCCTTACATCCTGACCTCGGATGCTGTGGGTGTGGTGATTGCACGTTCTCCCTGTGACCGCGTGGGTTTTCCCCGGGCGCTCAGGTTTCATTCCAAAAACATAGAAACATAGAAACATAGAAATTAGGTGCAGGAGTAGGCCATTCGGCCCTTCGAGCCTGCACCGCCATTCAATATGATCATGGCTGATCATCCAACTCAGTATCCCGTACCTGCCTTCTCTCCATACCCCCTGATCCCCTTAGCCACAAGGGCCACATCTAACTCCCTCTTAAATATAGCCAATGAAGTGGCCTCAACTACCCTCTGTGGCAGAGAATTCCAGAGATTCACCACTCTCTGCGTGAAAAAAGTTCTTCTCATCTCGGTTTTAAAGGATTTCCCCTTTATCCTTAAGCTGTGACCCCTTGTCCTGGACTTCCCCAACATCGGGAACAATCTTCCTGCATCTAGCCTGTCCAACCCCCTTAAGAATTTTGTAAGTTTCTATAAGATCCCCTCTCAATCTTCTAAATTCTAGAGAGTATAAACCAAGTCTATCCAGTCTTTCTTCATAAGACAGTCCTGACATCCCAGGAATCATGTAGGTTTGTATTTTAATTGGGCCTCTGTAAATTTTAAATTGTCCCTAGTGTGCAGGATGGTGCTAGTGTATGGGATGCTCGCTGATCAGTGCGGACTGAGTGGGCCGATGGGTCTGTTTCCACACTGTATCTCTAAACTCTTTTATTAGTTGGAAAGAAAATTTGCTTCTTTAGGTACTTCCTGTACAATTTGTCATTTAATTAAATTGTGATAAAATGATGGTAACTGAAGAAACATTATGGACCCTAATCGGTTACGTGATTAATGAAGTAATGATACAGCTTTACAGGACTTTGGTTAGGCTGAATTTGGAGTATTGGGTGCAGCTCTGCTCGCCCAATTACAGGAAAAAAGTGGAGGGTTTGGAAAGGGTGGTTTACCAGAATGATGCTTGGATTAGAGGGTTTTAGCTAGAGGGAGAGGTTGGACAGGCTTGGATTGTAGGGTCAGGGGTGGCTTGTTGGAAGTAGATACAATTATGAGAGGCATAGATAGGGCAGACAGTCAGAACCTTTTTCCCAGGGTGGAAAGGTCCAACACTAGAGGGCATGGTTATAAGGTGAGAGGGAAAAAGTTCAATGGGGATGCGTGGGGCAGGTTGTTGACGCCGAGAATGGTGGATGCGTGGAACAGGGTGGAGACAGGTAAGAGAGAGGTGTTTAAGAGGCTTTTAGATAGGCAGATGGGAATGGAGGGATGTGGAGTTTGTACAGAGATCAGTCAGTTAAGGGCCTGTCCCACTTGGCCGTCATTTGCGCGTAAATTACACAACACCATTCACAGGTCGCGCACGACGTGACACGCACGTGATGCTCGCATGTTGCACATTACGCACGCATGGTGTGCGATGACATAGGCAGTGACGCGCGGCTGCGCGCGGCGTTGCAGGATTTTGTGATGTACAAAATCGTCGCGCGCCATCTGGGTGACACGCAAATGACGGCCAAGTGGGACAGGCCCTTGAGGCATCATGTTCACTAACCTGTGGGCCAAAGGGCTTGTCCCAGTGCTGCTCTGTTCTATGTTCTATGCTCAAACT
Source organism: Leucoraja erinaceus (assembly GCF_028641065.1). Classification (NCBI taxonomy): domain Eukaryota; kingdom Metazoa; phylum Chordata; class Chondrichthyes; order Rajiformes; family Rajidae; genus Leucoraja; species Leucoraja erinaceus. Next base: position 6,172,431 of record NC_073383.1, read on the forward strand.
GTCGGCTCACTTGCCATAACCAACAAGACATCTCAATACTCTTGATCCCTGAGATAATTACAATTACAATTGGTAGTAAGGAAGGCAAATGCAATGCGAGCATTTATTTAGAGAGGACTAGAATATAAACACAGGGATGCAATGCTGAGGCTATATAAGGCGCCGGTCAGACCGCATTTAGAGTATAGTGAGGAGTTTTGGGCCCCATATCTGAGGAAGAGTGTCCAGAGGAGTTTTTTTGGGAATTGTCCCAGGAATGATTGGGTTAACATGTGATGAGCGTTTGACAGCATTGAGCCTGTATTCGCTGGAGTTTAGAAAGGTGAGGGGGGACCTTATTGAAACTTACCGAATAGTGAAAGACCTGGATAGAGTGGATGTGGAGAGGATGTTTCCACTAGTGGGAGAGGCTAGAACCAGAGGCCATAGGCTCAGAATAAAAGGATGAACCTGTAGAAAGTTGAGAAGGAATTTCTTTAGTCAGAGGGTGGTGAATCTGTGGAATGGATTACCTCAGAGGCCAAGGCAATGTACTGATATTTTTAAGGCAGAGTTTGACAGATTCTTGATTAGTACCGGTGCCAGGGGTTATAGAAACATAGAAACATAGAAATTAGGTGCAGGAGTAGGCCATTCGGCCCTTCGAGCCTGCACCGCCATTCAATATGATCATGGCTGATCATCCAACTCAGTATCCCGTACCTGTCTTCTCTCCATACCCTCTGATCCCCTTAGCCACAAGGGCCACATCTAACTCCCTCTTAAATATAGCCAATGAACTGGCCTCGACTACCCTCTGTGGCAGAGAGTTCCAGAGATTCACCACTCTCTGTGTGAAAAAAGTTCTTCTCATCTCAGTTTTAACGGATTTCCCCCTTATCCTTAAGCTGTGACCCCTTGTCCTGGACTTCCCCAACATCGGGAGTAATCTTCCTGCATCTAGCCTGTCCAACCCCTTAAGAATTTTGTAAGTTTCTATAAGATCCCCTCTCAATCTCCTAAATTCTAGAGAGTATAAACCAAGTCTATCCAGTCTTTCTTCATAAGACAGTCCTGACATCCCAGGAGGAGAAGGCAGGAGAAGGCAGGAGAATGGGGTTGAGAGGGAAATATAGATCATCTATGATTGAATGGCAGAGTACTCTAGATGGGCCAAATGGCCTAATCTTGCTCCTATCATTAATGAACATGAATATTCTGACCCTCGTCCCATACCTGCAATGGGGGGAGGGGGTAATTGGGAAGAAGTAAACTACATCCTAATCTTTGGGCAAATGATATTGTATGAAAAGGTTAGTGATGGCGAGGAATGATGAGATCATATGGAATAGGAGTAGAATTAGGCCATTTGGCCCATCATGGCTGATCTATCTCTCCCTCCTAACCCCATTTTCCTGCCTTCTCCCCATAACCTCTGACACTGGTACTAATCAAGAATCTCTCTATCTCTGCCTTAAAAATATCCATTGACTTGGCCTCCACAACCTTCTGTGGCAATGAATTCCTCACTCTCTGACTAAAGAAATGTCTCCTCATCTTCCGAAAGGAACGTCCTTTAATTCTGAGGCTATGACCTCTAGTCCAAGTCTCTCCCACTAGTGGCAACATCCGCTCCACATCCACTCTATCCAAGCCTTTCACTGTTCTGTATGTTTCACATCCGCTGAGTTATGCAAACAAACTGAGAATTGTTCATTCTCAATGGTTCAATAGTTCTTTATAATACTTGAGATTGAGAGGGGATCTTATAGAAACTTACAAAATTCTTAAGGGGTTGGACAGGCTAGATGCAGGAAGAGTTGTTCCCGATGTTAGGGAAGTCCAGGACAAGGGGTCACAGCTTAAGGATAAGGGGGAAATCCTTTAAACCGAGATGAGAAGAACTTTTTTCACACAGAGAGTGGTGAATCTCTGGAACTCTCTGCCACAGAGGGTAGTTGAGGCCAGTTCATTGGCTATATTTAAGAGGGAGTTAGATGTGGCCCTTGTGGCTAAGGGGATCAGGGGGTATGGAGAGAAGGCAGGTACGGGATACTGAGTTGGATGATCAGCCATGATCATATTGAATGGCGGTGCAGGCTCGAAGGGCCGAATGGCCTACTCCTGCACCTAATTTCTATGTTTCTATGTTTCTATGTTTACTTGTACCTACGTACAGTGATTTGCATTCAGTTCAATAAAGTATTGCCATACCTAAGCACAGTCCCCGATTAGTAGGAAACGCATAGAAAATAGTCCACTGAGACCATATGCAGGAGTTGCCAGGTTTTAGGGTTGTTTCCAAAGTCCAGTCCGGTCCATGTGCTTGGTCTCCTGGAGTGGAGCTTGACCCAGGCGAGACCCAGGCTGCTGCAAGGCCTCCAGCCGTCACCTCTGTCCCATATGAGCCGGGACAACCCGTATATTGGGCTAAATTGGTTTGTCCCGTAAGGGACCGCCCTTGTCCCGTATTTGACTGCTATTACTCGGGTCGAGGGGACTGTCGGGTCGGAGTGCCACGTCCGGCCCCACCTCCCCCGTCCCGCTGTAGTGCAGCCCATGGAGTGCAGCAGCAGCAGCGCCTCGCCCGTGGCCCCGTCGGTTGCCAGCCCAGCCAGCTGTCCGACCTTCGGACCTTCGCTTCCCGCCGACACCACCACCCCTCCTTCTCATGGCCGATCATCGCTTCAGGAATTGAATGGGGTGCCGGACTTTGCGCGCGATGTCGCGCGGCCCGGGTCAAAGCTCCTCAGCTGGGCCGCCGGCTGGGCTTTGTGTGCAGTCCAGCACCCGGGCCAACTCATCATTCACCCAGTCACGGCCGAGTCGGTCAATGAATTGCCGTCGGGAATTTGTCCCTTATTTTGACCTTTTGCCCCTTATTTGGGAGTGAGAAAGTTGGCGACCCTATTCCCGATGGTCCAGCGAACCGTCATCCCCCTCCTCTCCTCGTCCGGTCATCTTCAGCCTTTGTGCCTCGGTGGCGCCCCCTGCAGCCGACCTTGTGGGCACGGAAGGTAAGACTCTGGTTCCCTCTCTCATCTGCTGGACTGTTCTAACCTATGCAAAAATGTGCCCTTTGTTCAGGCGAGACATGAAGAGTTTTGGGATCAAAGTTGCTTGTATCGAACCGGGGAGTTTTGAAACGAGAATGACGAACTATGACGTGCATCGCCACAGCAAGCAATGCGTGTGGGATAGCCTACCAGCAGATGTAAGGAAGCAGTACGGAGAAGATTATTTCTTGCAATGTAAGCAATATTCACCACTTCAACTCCTCAGAAATAAACCCATTATCGTAAGATTTACATTGTGAATATTAGGCATAGATATTTTATTATCATGTCTATGCTTTACTTAAAAAATATTTACTCATTACACATACCAAAAATCATTAAGAATTTTTAAAGAATCGATCTTTGTCATGAAACACAATTAGTCAGCACGGTGGCACAGCGGTAGAGTTGCTGCCTCAAGGCCCTGTCCCACTTTCCCGAGTTACTCACGAATTCTCCCGACTTTTCCCCTTGATTCAAACTCGGAGAATTACAGTAATAGCCAGCTGAAGGTACTCGGGGCTATTTCTTTTACTCGTGGACATTTTTCAACATGTTGAAAAAACGTCCCGACTTACCTGATGCCCCGAGTACCTACGGGCTGGTATTACGAGCTGCTACAAAATATCTATGGACTCGCTACGGACTCCTACGGACATTCTCCGAGTTTGAAGCAAGGGGAAACTCGGGAGAATTCGTGAAAGTGGGACATGGGCTTCACAGCATGAAAGACCCGGGTTTGATCACGACTACGGGTGATGTCTGTACGGAGTTTTACATCATACCTGTGACTGTCTGGGTTTTCTCCAGGTGCTCCGGTTTCCTCCCAAACTCCAAAGACGCGGTGGGCTGAAGGGCCTGTTTCCACGCTGTTTCTCTGAAAGTCTAATCTTCACGTCTGAAAGGCTTGCTAAATCATTTGATGGAAAGGCATTTTGAATTAATTTTTGAAGGCTAATTTCCATGAAACACTCCACATATGATTATAACTGTTCACGGCTCAATTATTACTAAACCTGGGTGTAGAGATAGCATTTAGTTATTGTGTTTCCTAAATGATCGGTTTTGAAACATAACTTTTGAGTACAGTATTGTGTAATTTACTGTAAGGCCCCTAGTTAAGTTAGTTTAGTTTATTGTCATGTGTACTGAGGTACTGTGAAAAGCTTTTAAATACTTCAATAAATACACTGTTGATAATTACCCAAATTGCATGGAATGGACATCAAACTATAGAATTGGGTGGCACGGTAGTGTAGCGGTAGAATTGTTGCCTTACAGCGCTTGCAACGCCAGAGACCTGGGTTTGATCCTGACTACGGGCCTTGTCTGTTTGGAGTTTGTACGTTCTCCCCATGACCAGGTGGGTTTTCTCACGAGATATTCGGTTTTCTCCCACTCTCCAAAGACATATAGGTTTGTAGGTTAATTGGCTCGGGTTCGTATACTTGGTATAATCGTCCTTAGTGTGTATAGGCTTGTGTAATTGTGCAGGGTCCGCTGGTCGGTGCGGAGCCGGATGGGCCGAAGGGCCTGTTTCAGCACTATATCTCTAAACTAAACTAAACTAAAGTGCACAGTGAGGCTGCCTGGTTTGGACATGGTCTGCATTTTGTAACTTTAATACTGATGGTTGTATTTCTTCTTGGAGTTGGTAACAACTTTGCAGTTCACATGCATGCACTTCATAGGAAATGCGTGTCTCTGCTGCAGCTTTGGTACCTCATGCAGTCGCATGTCGCATGTTTTGCATTTTGCATGGAAATGGCGCGCAAAACTGATCGAGGGTTCAAGGAACTCCATGTTTCATCCACCTCTCTGTCACACTAATGTCATTGAGGAAGTTCACTGGCTCTGGTGCAACAGAAACGTTAACCCCTCCTTCCCTGCTACGGATGGCAGAAATGTCGGTCGCAAAGCATTTTCCACTTTAATCCCAGATTTCCAGCATTAGACTAACATAGATTCATACAGCAAGAAAACTGGCCCTTCGGCCCAACTTGCCCATGCCGACTAATATGCCCACCTACTCTAGTCCCACATGCCCGTGCTTAGCCCACATCCTATCCATTGTAGATAGGATACCGGAGTAACTCAGTGGGACAGGTGGCATCTCTGGAGAGAAGGAATGGGTGACGTTTTGGGTTGATACCCTTCTTCAGGCTGAAGGTTACGGGAAAGGAAAACGAGAGATATCGATGATGAAGTAGAGAGATATAGAACAAATGAATGAAAGAGATACAAAAATGTAACAATGATTAAGGAAACAAGCCATTGTTGGCTGTTTGTTGGGTGAGAACGAAAAGCGGGTGTGAATTTGTGGGGGAGGGATAGAGAGAGAGGGGATGCAAGGGCTACTTAAAGTTAACGTAATCAATAGTCATACCCCTGGGTTGCAAGCTGCCCTAGTGGACCTATCCATGCACCTGTCCAAATGGTTCTTAATCTATAATAGTACCAACTCCTCCAGCAGCTAGTTCCATACACTCACCACCTTTTGTGCAAAACAGGGGCCTCCAAATCTTTCAGCATGAGGGCCACATTATATATTTGGCACATTTTTGCGGGCCGTAGGAAAAAATAATGTCAGTTTTATAAATTTAATGAGAGAGATAGAAAGAGAGAGAGGCAGAGAGAGAGAGAGAGGCAGAGAGAGAGAGAGGCAGAGAGAGAGAGGAGAGGGCAGGCAGAGAGAGGGGAGAGGGCAGAGAGAGAGAGAGAGAGGCAGAAAGAGAGAGGCAGGCTGAGAGACAGAGGCAGGCAGAGAGAGAAGGGCAGAGAGATAGAGGGAGAGAGTGGCAGGCAGAGAGAGTGGCAGGCAGAGAGAGAGGGGGCAGAGAGAGAGAGAGAGGGGAGAGAGAGGGGGCAGAGAGGGGAGAGGAAGAGAGGAGAGAGAGGGGGAGGGAGGTGGCAGAGATGGGAGGGGGAGAGAGAGGGCAGAAAGAGAGGCAGGGAGAGAGAGGCAAAGACAGGCAGAGATAGAAGCAGAGAGAGAGAGAGAGGCAGAGAAAGAGAGAGAGGCAGAGAGATTAAGAGGCAGAGATAGAGAGGCAAAGACAGGCAGAGAGAGAGAGGCAGAGAGGCAGAGGCTACCGGTAGCAACAATAAGAGCAGCTCCGGGCCGATAAGCTCCTCGACTCGACACGACGTCTAACTGACCCTCGCTCCATGACTGTCTCGCCCTGCGCTGAGTTTGCAGCGGGCCGCATGTTGCCATAGTTTGGAGACCACTGGCTTACGACATCATTTCTTCATGAAATAACTGTTGAGGATAGTATTGAGGACAGACTGTAAGGTCCTTCACATGTTTATTTAGCTTGCATTACCTTAAGGCATCATTTCTTCTTGGAGTCGAGAACAACTTTGGAGTTTACATGCATGCACCTTTGCTTAGGAAATGTGTGTCTCTGCTGCAGCTTTGGTACCTCACGCAGTCGCATGACGCATGTTTTGCATTTTGCATGGGAATGGAAACTGATCGAGGGTTCAAGGAACTCCATGTTTCACCCACCTCTCTGTGACACTAATGTCATTGAGGAAGTTCACTTGCTGTGGTGCAACAGAAACGTTAACCCCTCCTTCCCCACTACAGATGGCAGAAATGTCTGTCGCAAAGCATTTTCCACTTTAATGCCAGATTTCCAGCATTAGACTCATACAGCAAGGAAACTGGCCGTTCGGCCCAACTTGCCCATGCCGACTAATATGCCCACCTACTCTAGTCCACATGCCCGTGCTTAGCCCATATCAAAGATCATAGAGCGGAGCAAGATACTCCACTCCTGCATAATCCAATGCACTGAGGTGTAGTGCATAACGGAGTGGGACAGCCGACATTTTAGTATGCGAACACGACTTCTGTTATGCCTCTCGCAGTGTGACCAGTGTTGTAAAGGGAACAGTATGTGTGTGATATAGCTCATCTATCAATCCACATATTTTAGTTAATTTTCTTTTTAAATGTTTTCCCCCCTGCTTAATCTATCTGTTTCTGCCCATTTGCATCCCATCCTTCCTCCCCAGCCCCCCCCCCCCCTCCCAACCCCCCCCCCCCCCCCCCCCTCCCAGCCCCTCCCCCCCCCAGCTCCCCCCCCCCCAGCCCCCTCCCCATCCTTCCTCCCCAGCCCAGCCCCCCCCCCCCCCGTGCAGTTTCCATTGTATTGCATTAACGCACACTACACACACTTTTAACATATATATATATATATATATATGAATGTGTGTGTGTGTGTGTGTGCGCGTGCCTATGTGTGAGAGGCACCATAGAGATAAATAATCTCAAAGTTCCTTCTCATGGATCAGAATCAACTTTGATTTAAAGCATTGCTCTATTTCTCTTTTTAGCTTATTTTTCAGATGATGCACATAAACCATACAGGCAATTATATTTATAAATATATACATATAAATATATGCATATATATAAATTCACACACACACACACATACATATATATATATATATATGTGTGTGTGTGTGTGTGTGTGTGTGTGTGATATATATGTACATATATATAAATATATATTATACACAGACACACTATGATCTTTGGTCAAGAGTGTTTTATTGTCATATATCCCAGATAGAACAATGAAATTCTTACTTGCTGCAGCACAACAGAATATGAAAACATAGTTACTGTAAACAATATGATAAACGAGAGAGAAAAATAAGTTCAGTGTGTATATATACACACGTACTCGCATGTCTACACACACACACACACACACACACACACACACACACACACACACACACACACACACACACACACACACACACACACACACACACACACACACACACACACACACACACACACATATATATATACACATACACACACACAAAAATAAACAATAATGGTGCAATAATAATAATAATAGTTTACTGTAGTTCAGAGCTTATTTAAGGATGTCGTGTTTAATAGCCTGATGTCTGCAGGGAAGAAGCAGCTCCTGAACCTGGCCGCTACAGTCCTCAGGCTCCTGTACCTTCTTCCTAATGGCAGGGGTGAAATGAGTGTGTGGCCAGGATGGTGTGGGTCTCTGATAATACTGGCTGCCTTTTTGAGGCAGCAACTCCGGTAAATCCTTTCGATGGTGGGGAGGTCAGATGGACTGGCTGGTGTTCACAACCTTTTGCAGTCTTCTTTGCTCCTGAGCGTTCAAGTTGCCGAACCAGGCTACGATGCAACCAGTCAATATGCTCTCTACTGTGCACCTGCAGAAGTTCAAGAGAATCCTCTCCAACATACCGAATCTCCATAATCTTCTCGGGAAGTAGAGGTGTTGATGTGTTTTATTTATAATTGCATCAGTGTGCAGGACTCTGCACGTCTTTGTCATATGGGATGAAACAGAAGCAACTGGTGAAAACCCACGCGGTCACAGGGAGAACGTACAAACTCCGTACAGACAGCAAACCTTGTCAGGATCGAACCCAGGTCTCTGATGCTGTAAGGTGTCAACTCTACCGTTGCGCCACCATGCCAAACTTTAAAGTGCTGAAAAAGTTGCTGAAACAAGTTGCTATGAACCTATGTGTAGGAAGGAACGGCAGTTGCTGGTTGAAACTGAAGATAGAAACAAAAATCTGGAGTAACTCAGCAGGACAGACTGCATCTCTGGAGAGAAAGTCTCGACCCAAAACGTCACCACATCCTTTTCTCCAGAGACGCTGTCTGATCCGCTGAGCTCTTTGCTATAAATGATTTCAGTTTCCTTCAGTTTTAGCTCGGTATTGGAGAATATTTTATAAATATGTAAATCTTCTGAACCAATTTTTTCAAAAGGACATAAAATGCTCCATAATCATTTATAGTCTATTACTGCTTATAATTTTCGGATCCAAAATATTCCAAAGATGTATGGCTTTGTCTGGCCTGTTTAAAACAATACACCTGATGTGTAGGGAGTGATTGAGAAAGTGTGAAAAGTTGGAACTAGTGTGAATGGTGGATTGATGGTTGGGATGGGCCTGTTTCTATGCTGTATCTCTAAATACAATTATATATAACTGTAGAATTTGAAATGGTCATGCAAACTAAAGCATGAAATTAATCACCAGGAGGTTAGAAAAAGCATCTTAAAATACCCTCCCCATTACCATATCAGAAATAATAATCCTATCCATACAATGACTAAAAATGCCTAAACCAATTCAGCTGTAAACTGTTAAACCCAATAACCTATTGTGACTAGGTGAATAAAAATATAATTATTGATAATTTTGAGACTTCTCTTACAAGAGCAACATGATAGTTGTTTTTCCACCTTTATTTGTTCTTAGGTTGGATTAAAAATAAATAGGACTGTGAACCGACTTGATGAATTCTATTTCCATTCCTTTATACTACATATACATTACCATTTACATTTGCCGCTAGCGTCTAATTAATATTCGCAACCAGTAATTAGGTTGTTGTAGACTGCACATGTTGCTTCCTGAATCATAAGGAGAAATTAGTCTCATATTTTTCCATAAAAATAAGAAATATTATATCCGTGTAGTCTTCTCTGGATGAGTAGGTACATAGATTGATGTCAAACGGCAACATTTGAACAAAATTATTTTGTTCTCCTTCAGTGAGGCGCTGCTCGCTGAGAACAAAACTGGCAAAGTATTGTTTTTCTTTTACAATATGTGTGATGCACATATTTAAGCCCTGGTTTTCAATCATTGTTGTGACATCTGGTCGGAGTTGGAAACGGTAGCTATTGAAAACACACACCCATATACAATATGGATAATTGTAAACGCCATCTGCTCCGCCACATTTATGAACGTTTTATACAGTACAGCTGATATAAGGTACATAGGGTGGGTATCGATTAATCCAAGCCAACAGATTAACAAAAGAATCTAACCTCATGAATTCACTCAGGGTGTATTATGATGTGCTCTACACCACCCACTTTTATATTATCTGCAAACTTGCTAATCTGTTGGCTGGTGTGGGCAAATAGGGCCGAAGGGCCTGTTTCCACGCTGTAATGCCCCTGTCCCACTTTGGAAACCTGAACAGAAACCTCTGGAGACTTTGCGCCCCACCCAAGGTTTCCGTGCAGTCCCCGGAGGTTTTTGTCAGTCTCCCTACCTGCTTCCACTACCTGCAACCTCCGGCAACCACCTGCAACCTCCGGGAACACGGAAACCTTGGGTGGGGTGCAAAGTCTCCAGAGGTTTCCGTTCAGGTTTTCTAAGTGGGACAGCGGCATAAAAGACTCTATGACCAGCAGTTACCCATGATTTTATTTGTGATTCAGTAACACTTGCCTCTGGATATCCACAGCCTGCATTAGACGGGAGAAGCTGATGAGAATCTTGTCAAGTCGAGACCTGTCGCAGGTAGTGTGGTGCATGGAACACGCGCTGACAGCCAAGTATCCAAGGACCCGCTACAGCGCTGGCATCGACGCCAAACTGGTCTGGATCCCAATGACGTATTTACCAACGTTTATAACTGATTACCTGCTGAGTACGGACACAATAATCGACCCCAACGCTGTGTAAAGACTCTCGTCCCGTTTCCACTCGAATGTCACTTTAGTAGAAGCATTGATGTGAGAAGAATGCTTGGCACATCACACGCCGTTGATGGCGTATTGCAGGAAAACTAGTGTTAATGCCATTGGTACGGTGTGTGTGGACTACATTTATGTCTAAATAAAGAATCTGTTTCTGGAAAGAGTGAAGATCACCGTGTTATGTGTAGAATGATGAATAAAATATATTTGTGTTTGTGAAACATCTTATCTCTACTGATAATTTCTACCAATGGGACTCACCGCGGCATTACCGATACAGTCTCCTTGCGTTTTACACGTGTCTGATTTATGCGCTTTATGGAATAATGTGCTTCTAAGTTCATAAGTTCCAGGAGCATAATTAGGCCATTCAGTCCATCGAGTCCACACCATTCAATCGTGGCTGATCTATCTTTCCCTCTTAACCCCATGCTCCTCCCTTCTTCCCCCGAACCGCTGACACCCGTATTAATCAAGAATCTGGCAATCTCCACCTTAAAAATACCCAAATGACTTAGTGTCATAGAGTCATACAGTGTGGAATCAGACCCAAATTTCCCACACCAGCCGACATGTCCCAGCTACACTAGTCCCACCTACCCGTGTTGGCCCATCTCCCTCCAAATCTTCCCTATCCATGTACCTGTCTAACTGCTTCTTAAAAGTTGGGATAGTCCCAGCCTCAACTACCTCCTCTAGCAGCTCGTTCCATACACCCACCACCCTTTCAAAAGGTTACCCTTCAGATTCCTATTAAATCTTTTCCAATTCACCTTAAACCTATGTTCTCTAATCCTTGATTCACCTACTCTGGGCAAGAGACTGTGTATCTACCCGATCTATTCCTCTCATAATTTTATACACCTCTATAAGATCACCCCTCATCCTGCGCTCCAAGGAATAGAGTCTCAGCCTACCCAACCTCCCCCTATAGCTCACACCCTCTAGTCCTGGCAACATCATTGTAAATCTTTTCTGTACTCTTTCCAGCTTGACAACATCTTTCCTATAACATGGTGCCCAGAACAGAACATAATACTCTAAATGCGGCCTCTCCAACATCGTATACAACTGCAACATGACCTCCCAACTTCTATACTTAATTCTCTGACTGATTAAGTCCAAAGTGCCAAAAGGCTTTTTGACCACCTGATCTGCCTGCGACTTGACCTTCAATGAACCATGCACCTGTACTCCTAGATCCCTCTGTTCTACAACACTACCCAGAGGCCTACCATTAGGCCTACCATACTGTGTAGGTCCTGCCCTTGTTAGACGCCTCAAAATGCAACACCTCACACTTCTCTGTACTAAATTCCATCAACCATTCCTCCGCCCACCTGGCCAATTGATCCAGATCCTGCTGCAATCGTTCACAACCATCTTCACTATCTGCAAAACCACCCACTTTTGTATCATCAGCAAACTTGCTAATCTTGCCCTGTATGTTCTCATCCAAATCATTGATATAGATGACAAACTGTAATGGGCCCAGCACTGAACCTTGAGTCACACCACTAGTCACAGGCATCCAGTCCGAACAGCAACCTTCCACCATCACCCTCTGCTTCCTTTCATGGAGCCAATTTGCTATCCATTCAGTTATCTCTCCTTGGATCCCATGCGACCTAACCTTCCAGAGCAGCCTACCATGTGGAACCTTGTCGAATGCTTAGCTGAAGTTCATGTACACAACATCTACAGCTCTGCCCTCATCAACCTTCTTGGTCACATCTTCAAAAAATCAATTATATTTGTGAGACACGACCTTCCACGTACAAAACCATGCTGACTATCCCTAATCAGCCCTTGTCCATCGAAATGCCTGAATATACTATCTCCCAAAATACTCTCTACTAACTTTCCAACTGCAGATGTTAAACACACTGGCCTATAGTGCCCAGCATTTTCCCTGCAGCCCTTCTTGAATAGAGGCACATTTGCCACCCTCCAGTCTTCCGGCACCTCTCCTGTATTTAAGGACGACTCGTAAATTTCAACCAGGGCTCCCGCAATTTCCTCTCTAGTTTCCAACAATGTCCTCGGATATATCTGATCAGGCTCTGGAGATTTGTCTACCTTCATACACGATAGTACCTTCAGTACTTCTTCGACGGTAACACTGACTGCTCGCAAGACACATCCAATGACTGCCCCAAGTTCCATCCTGCCTTTCTCCTCGGTAAATACAGAGGAGAAATACTCATTGAGTACCTTGCCCATCTCCTGTGGCTCCACACAGAGGTGACCGCTTTGATTCCTGAGAGGTCCCACTCTCTCTCTAGTTAACCTTTTCCCCCTTATGTATTTATAAAATCTATTGGGATTATGCTTAATGCTACCCGCCAGAGCTATCTCGTGGCCCCTTTTTGCCCTTCTGATTTCCTGTTTAAGTTTGCTCCTTAGTTCCCGATACTCATCCAGGGATGCACTTGATCCCAGCTGCCTACACCTGTCCCATGCATCCTTCTTGTTTTTGACCAAAGCCTCAATTTCCCTTATCAGTCAAGCTTCCTTACGTTTACCTGCTTTGCCCTTCACTCTAACAGGGATGTACATATCCTGAGCTCTTTTCAGGACACTTTTAAAAACATCCCACTTGGCTGATGTTCCTTTCCCTTGGCCTCCACAGCCGTCTGTGGCAATGAATTCTACAAATTCACTTCACCATGACTAAAGAAATTCCTTCTCATCTGACTGTAGGTACGACCTATTATCCTGAGGCTATGCCCTCTGGTACTAGACTCTCCCACTCGTGTAAATATCCTCTCCATGTTCACTCTATCCAGGCCTTTCACTAGTCAGTAAGTTTAATTGTTTCATTAATACCAAAGCCAAATTTTCACGCTCGTAATCTAGAAGTAATGCCCTTGAATCTACGCCGGGCTGTGGGAACATGGGGAAGCGGAGAAGAAATGGTCTATACTATGGAACTTCTTCCACAGCAGAGTTCAGGAGAACCCTCTCTAGAAGAGAGGTAGTGAGTTCAGTTATACAGAAAGGTTTGGAGGGATACGGGCCAAATGCAGGCAAGTGGAGACACCAGGAATTGCAGCTGCTAGTTTACAGAAGACATCGATTGCTGCAGTAACTTAGCTGGTCAGGCGGAACATGGGTAGGTCTGCAGATGCGTCTCGACCTGAAACGTCGCCTATCCATGTTTTCCAGAGATGCTGTCTAACCTGCTGAGTTACTCCAGCACTCTGTCGTTTTATTCGCTGGCAAATGGGACTAGTTTAGATGGGGCATCTTGGTTGGCATGTACGAGTTGGGCCGAAGGGCCTGTGTGACTCTATGCCTCAATGGCTGAACTAGGTGGCTCACCATTAACTTCTCCAGAGGTCCTTTTGCTAACATTGTTCATATCGTGAGAAATCAATGTAAAGACAATTTGTTCATTTTTAAGTTTGTTTCTTCATTTAATATTGTGTTCCTGTATGTCCTTTTTTTTGGTTTAGACATACAACGCGGAAAGAGGCCCATCGGCCCACCGAGTCCGTGTTGACTAGCAATCCCCGTACACTCGCACCATCCCACACACACACCAGGGACAATTTACAATATTTTACCGCTGCCAATTAACTTACAAACCTATACATCTTTGGAGTGTGGGAGGAAACTGGCGCACCCGGAGAATGCCCACATGGTCACATGGAGAACGTGCAAACTCCGCACAGGCAGATCCCGTAGTCAGGATCTCTGGCACTGTAAGGCAGCAACTCTACAACTGCACCACTGTGCCGCCTTTGTATGTCCTCTGGAGCAGTTTTAATAAAAGATCTCCATATCTCGATCTATAAACAAATCAATATCTTTTCTCTTTCATTCTGTCAAAAATGGTGAGTATTTCCAACACAGATAGGTTTTGAAGATCTCGGTGTGGAAACGAGGAACCGCGTCTACAAAAAAAAAGGACAGAGAGTGCTGGAGTAACTCAGCGGACCAGGCAGCATCTGTGGAGAACGTGAATCGGTGACGTTTTGGGTCGGGACCCTTCTTCAGCCTGGGTTTGGGGTCGACCCTGGTCAATGGTTACGTGCTGAGAGAGCCCAGAGTAAACATCGTATGTGCGTGACATTCACATGATCTGTTCATGAGTATGACTTCTGCAGAAAGGGTGGAGCACGTGGTGTATGTCACCTGTCGGGAAATAAGGGATGGGGAGGCATTAATGTTGGAATCCAGTTCCACTGGGTTCCTGTTACTTCTAACGAGTACCTTTTGTTGAGAGGGAGTGTCTGGTTTACCACTCACGACTATACGATCAGGTTTCTCTCCGTGAGCCCTTGACAAATAAACGATTGGTTTAATTTTGTTTATTGTCACGTGTACCGAAGTACAATGCTATTAAGTCTACACATGATTACATGCCGGCCGTCCACAGTTTACAGATACAGGATAATGGGAAAAACGTTTAGTGCAAGATAAAGTCCAGTGAAGTTCAATTAAAGATAGTCCAAGGGTCTCCAAGGAGGTAGATGGTAGGTCAATCAATCAGTTTTATTCCTCACTTGCACAAAAAGTGCAAGTGAATTGAATTTGCCAGCAGCGGTACAATGAAAAAGAACACACAAAAACACAATAAAAATTTAACACAAACATCCACCACAGCATTCATCACTGTGGTGGAAGGCACAAAATTTGGCCAGTCCTCCTCCATTTTCCCCTGTGGTCGGGACCTCAACCCTCCGCAGCCGTCTCAACGGGCGTCCAGATGTGCAGACAAGGTAAATTCCTGGTATATCCAGAATCGGTGCTTCCCCACCGGAGACCGCGGCTTCAGGTTGGTGTAGGCCGCAGGCCGGCGTTCGGAGATTTAAAGTCCCCACCGTGCCGCAGCCAGAAGCACCGCAGACCACAGGGCCGACGGTCAGAGCTGACCGCGCTCCGGATGGTGTCCCTGCCGTGCCCGCGGTAGAAGTTGTTAAAGAGGGGTTAAGCAGTGAAGTGGGAGGATAAAATAGTTTATGAACAAAGTGTGAGCTGGTCATAAGGTCATAAGTGATAGGAGCAGAATTAGGCCATTTGACCCATCAAGTTTACTCCTCCATTCAATCATGGCTGATCTATCTCTCACTCCTAAAGGTCCTGTCCCACTGTACAAGGTAAGTCAGGAGTTCTCCTGAGTTTCCCCTGATTCTTACCTGGAGAATTACGGTAATAGCTGTTCTAAGGTACTCGGGGCTTTCGTGGACATTTTTCACAGTGCTGAAAAAACTTCACGAGTTACCGTGTTTCCCGAGTACCTGCCGTTACGAGCCGCAACGGGACATCAACGAGCTTCGATGTAGCCGCCACGTACATTCTACGTACTTATCACGAATTTGATTTTTTTTTAAACTTGGGAGAGCTGTTGAATTACCTCGTACAGTGGGACAAGCCCAAAACCCCAATCTCCTGCCTTCTCACCATAATAATAATAATACATTTTATTTATGGGAGCCTTTCAAGAGTCTCAAGGACACCTTACAAAAATTTAGCAGGTAGAGGAATAACATGTAAGGGGAATGAAAAAAATAGTAGAGACATGACTAGTACACAAATTAAAGACAGAATTAAATTCAAAACACAATATTAGGCAATTCAAGCACAGATGAAAAGGGAGGGGGACGTGGGGCTAAGGATAGGCAGAGGTGAAGAGATGGGTCTTGAGGCGGGACTGGAAGATGGTGAGGGACACGGAATTGCGGATCAGTTGGGGGAGGGAGTTCCAGAGCCTGGGAGCTGCCCTGGAGAAGGCTCTGTCCCCAAAACAGCGGAGGTTGGACTTGTGGATGGAGAGGAGACCGTCTGATGTGGATCTGAGGGACCATGAGGGTTGGTAGGGGGAGAGGAGGTCAGTGAGATATGGGGGGGCCAGATGGTGGAGGGCTTTGTAGGTGAGGACCGGGATTTTGTAGGTGATCCGGTGGGAGATGGGAAGCCAGTGAAGTTGTTTGAGGACTGGAGTGATGTGATGCCAGGATTTGGTGTGGGTGATGAGTCAGGCGGCTGCGTTCTGGACCAGTTGGAGTCAGTTGATGTAGGTGGAGCTGATGCCAAGGAGAAGTGAGTTGCAGTAGTCCAGTCGGGAGGAGATGAAGGCATGGATGAGTCTTTCAGCAGCGGGAGGTGTGAGAGAGGGTCTGATTTTGGCGATGTTGCGGAGATGAAAGAAGGAGGTTTTAATGACATGGTGGATGTGAGGCTCAACCATAACCCTTGACAACCGTACTAATCAAGAATATGTCTATCTCTGCGTTAAAAACATCCACTGACTTGCCGCTCCACAGCCTTCTGTGGCAAAGAATTCCACACACTCGCCTCCGTCTGACTGAAGAAATTTCTCCTCATCTCCTTCGTGAAGGAACGTCCTTTAATTCTGAATTTTCAGATGGAGGAAGCTCTCTCAGGGGATGGAATGTGAGGAGTGCAGTGCAGAGAGATGAAGGGTGGTGTTCCTGAGCCCGAGGTGGGAGCAGTGGACATGACAGGGCGAGCAGGAGCTTAACGAGGATCAGAAAATAACTCCAGTTGCACAACAGATCATAGCCAGGGGCGCTCCTGCGAGTCGACATCGACTGTGGGAGCGAGTTGCAAACGCAGGTATTAACAAATCAAACGTAAATTCCAAAGCAAACATCGTGCAAAATACCGCAAAAAATAGATAGAAATAAATAATAAAAACATGTTCGAAATATTCAGCGGGACTGGAAGTATCCATGGAAGGGGAAGGAGAGTTAACATTTCACGTCTGAGTCCCTATATAGTTGGTGGAGATTAGACCATTTGTCAACGAATGGATGACTAAAATGCTGTGACGTTATGGAATGGAATAGGAATACTTTATTGTCACACGTGACAAGGCACAGTGAGATTCTTTGCTGTATACCCAATGTATACAAATAGCGGCCAACTACGGCACTGACAAAGCTACAAAGCATGGTGGCTCCTCCTTCATTCTCCCCACTCCCTCCCCATTGTCCACTCTTCCCCCCCCCCCCCCCCCCCACCACGGTGGTCCTCCACGCTCTCATCGACCCTTGACCTGCGAGGCTTCACTGCCGCCGAGGCTCCATTCGGCCCAGGCAGGCTTTGCCCATTACATTCTGCACTCTGGTATATTTGCTCTCTGTACTGCTTGTACTGTGTGCGGCTTGAGTGTACACAAGTAACGTGTGACTTGACTGGATTGTATGCAAACAGAGCTTTACACTGCATCTCGGTGCCTGTGACAGTGACTAACCTGTCCGAGCCAAGAAGGTGAGCAGACTCGCTTCATTCTGCACAGGTGTACGTGGGCACAGGTGTGGGCATGGGCATAGGCACAGGTGTACATGGGCACTGGTGTGTGCTCGTAGCCACAGGTGTGTGTGTGTGTGTGTGCATGTGTGTCCTGTACTGTTCCATGTTCTATGATGATGTCCTGTACTATTCGATATTCCATGGTCATGTCATATACTATATGTTCAATGTTCATGCCCTGTCCTGTTCTATGTTCTTTCATCATGTGCTGCACTGCTCCATGTTCAATATAGGTGACACACCACTTTGACGGTGGTAGACATGGACATGTCCACGGTGGATGTAACGGCGAAGGCAGCGTTGGCATCAGGTGATGTTCCAGCGCTGGGATCTTCTGCTCGGGAGATTGCTGCCCTGATTGTGCTGGAATGTTGGCTGGTTGATCTGCAAAAGCAAGACAGCCCGGGTGCAGGAAATGCAAAATAAAACAGCAGGTCAGTGGAAAGAGAAACTGCCAGAAGGAGAATCACCTTGACGTTAACCCACATTCATGGGACATTACATTACCTATCTGGTTTCAGCCGAGGTCATCTTCACTCAAATATTGGCACAGGCATCTCTATCAATCACCTGCAAAACTCAAAGGCGGCATGCACGGTGGCACAGCGGTAGAGTTGCTGCCTCACAGAGCCAGAGACCCGGGTTCGATCGCAACTACCGATGCTGTCTGTACGGAGTTTGTACGTTCTCCCTGTGACCGCGCGAGTTTTCTCCGGTTTCCTCCACTCTAAAGACGTACAGGTTTGTAGGTCAATTAGCTTTGGTAAAATTGTATGTTGTCTCCAGTGTGTAGGATAGTGCCAGTGTATGGGGTGATCGCTGATCAGCACAGACTCGGCGGGCCGAAGGGCCTGTTTCCCCTCTGTATCTCTAAGTATTAATTTCCGCCGCAGACTGCTGAGGCTTCAGCTTGGTATTCAAGATTAGTGATGAATCATTTCACTTTGTTTTCTTTTTCCTTTAGTTCAGAAATTATAAAGTTAATATATTTATAGAATGATTTAATTAACATGGAGACTTCTTTCAACTGTTTGTGTGCGATATATTAGTCACCTTTACCATCTTATTGTGGCAGGAATTTTAGGGCGGCATAATAGCAATTGGAACAGGACATGAATTCTCAACACAGTGGCACAGCGGGTAGAGCTGCTGCCTCACAACGCCAGAGACCCTTGATCGATCCTGAACTTGAGTGCTGTCTGTGTGGAGTTTACATGTTCTTCCTGTGACCGAGTGGGTTTTCTCCGGGTGCTCCAGTTTCCTCCCACATCCCAAAGACGTGTGGGTTTGTAGGTTAATTGGCCCCTAGTGTGTAGGGAGTGGATGAGAAAGTGGGATAACGTGGAACTAGTGTGAACGAGTGATCATGGGCCGAAGGGCTTGCTTCCATGTTGTATCAACAAACGATATACCTCTGGATGAGGTATTTGAGGCAGGTAATATTGCAACGCTTAAGAAGCTTTTAGACGAATACAAGGATAGGAAGGGTTTAGGCAACCTACGGCCCATGGGCCGGATCCAGCCCGCAACCCTAATTCATCCGGCCCGCGGGCGTATTTTTTTTCCCACTTAGTTTTCGCTGCCTGGGAACTGCAGCCAGTCTAGGGGCATGCGAGGGATCTGGGAACTGCAGAAAACTAATTGAAAAACATGTGAAAACTAATGCGAAAAAAAACTACAAGTGTCATAGTAGTTATTATGTATTATTGGTATGTATTTTTTTACTAATTTATACATTATTAGAATGTATTATTACTAATTTATGTATTATTAGTATGTATTATTACTAATTACTAATTTAGTTAGTATGTATTATTATTACCTCCATTTATTCACCATGGCGATAGATGTGGCCTGCCATCCGCTCACAGACATGGATCCTGGCCCCGATGCAGAACAAGGTTGCCGACCCCTGGTTTAGAGGGATGTTGGCCAAATGCAGGCAGGTGGGACAGGCTTATTTTATCGTGAATTAAGTACTCCATAACCTCATCATTTATAATGGGCTCTAAAATCTTACCAAACATTGGTCAGACTAACTGGCCTATAGTTCCCACTATTCTGCCTTGCTCACTTTTTGTGCAGCAGGGTAATATTGGCAATTTTCCATCCTGTTGAGTTATCAATGCTGGGAATTGAGCAATACTGTCACCCCAGTGTGTCTGGAATGTGGAATGCACAACCTGAAGAGGCAGGGACTTGTACACCACCGAGGCATATCTAGACAAGTATACAAAGCAGTATAAGTATAGTGGGCCGAAGGACCTTATTTTGCACTCTACAACTGCAGGTCTGCAATTTTTAAATTATTTGATATAATTTCAAGTGTCAAGAATGTTTTATCATATATCCCAGATAGAACAATGATATTCTTACTTGCAGCAGCACAACAGAACTCTGTACGAGGTGATTAACACACACCACCTTTAAACTTTGCAGCTCTCACTTTAAAGCTAAGCTCCCTAGTATTTGAATTTTCCATCATGGAAAAAAGGTTCTGACTGTCTACCCTATCTATGTCTCTCATAATTTTATATACTTCCAACACGTCTCGCCACATCCTCCGGCATTCCGGAGAAAACAGGATGGATAGGGACCAACTATCTCCCAACTTTCAAACAAGGTTGTGTTTAATATCCTGAAACAAGATACAGAATTATCATCAGAGAGTCTCTATGCAAGTCCAGTTTCAATCACTTAGAACGCTGATTAAAACTTGTCATAGCACGCAGCTGATCCTGGTGCTAAACCTATCTTCTTTTCACCTGCACATAAACCATATCCCTCCATTCCCTGTACATGCATGTACAATACTCTCTTAAACACCACTGTCGTATCTACCTTCACCACCACCCCGGCAGCACGTTCTAGGCGCCCACCAGAACAAAAACTCATTCTGCAGTTAAACTTTCCTCTTCTAAAGCTATGCCCTCTAGTGTTTCCATTTTCATCCAGAGAAAACGGTTTTGATGATCTAACTGCCTCTCATAATTTTAGATGATTCGCTCCACAACTTCCAGAGAAAACAATCCGAGTCGGCCCAACATCTCCCTGTAGCTAATATTCCCTGATCCAGGCATAATTCTGGTAAACCTTCTCTGTACCCTCTCCAAAGCCTCCACATCCTTCCTGTAATGCCGCGACCAGAATTGCACGCAATAGTCTAAATGTAACCTAACCAAAGTTTATATAAAGTCCTATAACCTAAGGCCTATAAAGCTCATAAGGTCATGTCATAAGTAATAGGAGCAGAATTAGGCCAATTGGCCCATCAAGTCTACTCCGACATTTAATCATGGCTGATCTATCTCTCCCTTCTAAACCTCATTCTCCTGCCTTCTCCCCATAACATAGAAACATAAAAAATAGGTGCAGGAGTAGGCCATTCGGAGCCTGCACCGCCATTCAATGTGATCATGGCTGATCATCCAACTCATCCAAAACTAGAGGGCACAGGTTTGAGGAGAGAGGGGAGAGATTTAGGCGGGACTTCACGGACAACTCTTTCATTCAGAGGGTAGTCTGTATCTGGTACGAGCTGCCAGAGGAAACCATAGAAATAGATAAAATCATGACTATTAAAAGACATTTGGGTGGATATATGGATAGGAAGAGTTTAGACGGAAATGGGCAAAAGCAGGAAAATGGGACTATCCCAGTGTGTCAACTTGTTCGGTGTCAATAAGATGGGCTGAAGGGCCTGATCCCCTGATGTATATATCTGACAATCGCAAAATGACTTTTTTCTTCCTTTATTTCTTTGAAACTCTTGATGTCTTGTTGAGAAGAGACAATTGGATCTTATTTTATTTCAGAGTCACGTGAGTGACTACGTGAAGAGCCCGTCAGCCCGCATGCGCATCATTTCTATTCAATTCAATTATATCAAACGCATGGCGCTCTGACTGGCTGGTAGACCTCCAGGTAAGTTCTTGAACTTAGTCTCCGGTCGTTTGTCTTCTGTTCTTGTTACAGCAAGAACATCATGGATAAGGCGAGGGTGAAGTCTCGACGGGCTGCAGGGAGAACCGCTTCAGAAGACCGCGGGAGTACGGTCAGCGGGTGGCAGTCCGTTTCACCATCGCGGTCGCTGACAGCTCAGCCAGCGACTTCGGGCTCAGTGCCCATGGAGAGCACATTAGCTGCCCTGCGGGTCGGGAAGGCCAAGTGCAAGTCCAACAGGCTGGTTGACTCGGATGAGTCTGGCCGGGAGGGTTCGCCTCCTCCAGCGGGAAGCGTTGTCAGACGCCTTTCCCGAGTGGAGCATCTTATGGAGAAGATGCTCCAACATGATATGCTCCTCGGTCGGGAGTTATATCAGAGCGGGTCTCAGGGGCCCGCAGCAGCGCCTGGTGCAGGTGCAGGCTGCATTATGTCTCCCCATCCGAGGATGGGAGTGTAGAACACCGTTCCTGGGCGGTGGAATGCTCGATATGGGACCCGCGAGTAGCAGAAGTGCCAACCGTGGTCTCCAGGTTTGCAATGCCGTCGCTGGTTGGGGAGCCACTGGACGAAGAGCTGGCGGCCAGTATTAATTACCTCGCTGCCCACCAGCTTCAAGAGCAGGTGATGATGGAGACAGCCATGAGGTACCAGGCGCCCAGCAACTGCGCCTCCCTCAAGGTACCGGCGGTGAACAGTTCCATCTGGAGCTATATTGGTGGTGGCTTTAAGACCCAAGAGGACAACTTTCAGAGAATTTTGAACCTGCTGGCATCGGGGTTGACACCATTCGCCAGGTCGCATTATCTGAGGCTCAACAGGACGCAATTGCATTGTTGTGCAATGCACACTTTGAAATTAATTGCTTTTGCAAGAATGCCATTCGTCCTGTTCTCAACCCCAAGTTTGCGGGGTTGTATAAGTCCAGTAATGTCCAGCCGACCAATTTACTGTTTGGAGAAGACCTGTCCAGGCAGGTGAAGGACCTGGACGACGAGTCGAAGGCTGTGGGGCTACTTCGGGCTCCACCAGCAAGCAGACAGTCGTCGTTTCGACGCCAGCACCTGTATGGCTCGACCAGCACAAGACCGGCTGCGGAAACCAACTCCAGCTCGAGGACCGAAAGAACCAGCCGGAAGTCTTTTTTAGCACATGACCCAAGCCAGCCAACAGCCAAGATGTACAGCTGGCGCACACCAGCACCTCAAATCCCCAAACATCGGGGAAGGAAGTAAATATCCAGAGTCCACCAACACTCACAGAGGTAGGTGGGTCTGGTTCGCTATGTAACATACCAGGTGTGGGTCTATCGCATGTTGGTGGTAGGTTTTGTTTCTTTTTGCATGAGTGGCGGTGGATAACTTCTGATTTGTTCATACTGCGCAGTATAGACGGGTTCCAAATTGAGTTTGCTGGCTCTCTGCCACACATGCAGCATGCTCCAAACCGTACCTTTGTTCGTTCAAAACAGGATGGTTTGGAAGTTCAGGCTGAAATTGAAACATTATGTGCAAAAAGGGTAATTGAAAACAACAGTCATGAACCTCACCAGTTCGTATCCAACATATTTACCAGGCAAAAGAAGGATGGGGGGTACCTCATCATCTTGGACTTGACCCAACTTAACACCTTTGTGCAGTACAAACATTTCAAAATGGAAAGCTTTGTTACTGCCAAACAATTGATTTCCAGGGGATGTTACATGGCATGCATCGATCTCAAAGATGCTTACTACTCGGTGCCTGTTCACAAGGATCACAGGAAATACCTGAAATTTAGCTGGATGGGGCAGCAATGGCAGTTTAAAGCGTTGCCTAATGGTGTAACCTCAGCTCCCAGGTTATTCACTAAAATATTGAAACCTGCTCTTGCTCTATTAAGAGCATAGAAACACATAGTAATGGCTTATTTGGATGATATCCTCATTGTAGGAAAAACTATGGAATTGGCTATTTCGGCAGTCTCAGCCACCAAACTTGTGTTTGGGCAGTTGGGGTTCCTAATTCACACAGTAAAATCCAGGTTGACACCATCCAGAGTTATGGATTATTTGGGATTTACTATTAACTCCAATCACCTGTCTGTGACTTTGCCTGAGGGCAAGAGATTGAAGTTAATAGAAGCCTGCAATCATCTTATCAGCTGCCTTCAATTCGGCAAGTGGCCAGCTTAATTGGGAAATTTGTGGCTGCTTTTCCAGCAGCTAAATATGGACCTTTGCACTATCAGCAATTACAAAGAGCAAAGGTGCAGGCACTCAAACATAATTGGGGCCACTTTGACAGGGCAATGCATTTACCGGCTGAAGCCATTGCCGCGCTGCAGTGCTGGAAAGCCAATATTTTGCATTGTTCTGGCAATATTTCGATCGAAAGTCCTTCTATTGTTTTAGACTGATGCCAGTGCTCTGGGATAGGGTGCCGCTGACACCGTTTCTAGCTTCTATGGCAGATGGAATGTGCATGAGCTATCTTTTCTGCAGGTGCACGGTGTTAACTATTTGGAGTTGCTCGCAGCCCTCTATGGTCTGAAGGCATATTGTGGGAACATGCACCATCTGCATGTTCAATTACAGATAGATAACACCACAGCGGTGGCATACATAAATCACATGGGTGGAACAGAGCCAGTATCCTGTGATAAATTGGCTACCCTCATTTGGCATTGGTCTATCACACAAAATATTTGGATTTCAGTTCCCTACCTCCCAGGTAGGTTCAACACGGTGGCGGACACCAGGTCACGTAAATTCAATGACAACACAGATTGTGTGTTGAATCATAGAGTGTTTAAGGATATTGTTTCTAGGTATGGAACACCGGATATGGATTTGTTCGCTTCAAGAATAAATCATCAGTTACCAAAGTATGTTGCATTGGAACCAGACCCAGGGGCATTAGCGGTAGACGCATTCTCGCTACATTCTCTATGCATTTCCCGCATTCTGCCATGTCAGTTGATGTCTGCAAAAAAATTCAGCAGGACTCTGCCCCCGGCATTATGGTAGTCCCTGACTGGCCCACTCAGCCATGGTGTCCTCTTATCCTGGGCATGGTTGTAGAACCTGTCATGAAGGTTCCTAAAAGCAGGTCTCTGCTAACTAATCCCATTTCTGGTGAAGTCATCCTCTGTTTGATCGGCTGAACTTATTGATTTGCAGGTTTTGAGAAGACCTTTCCTCGGACTGGGACTAGCTGATCGTACGGTGGATGTGCTAACTGCGGCCTGGAGAAACAGTACCCAAAAACAATATGCCTCATACATAAGGATATGGGAAGTGTTCTGTGCGCAGTCCGATATCTCGTATGACGCAGCGCACATTATGGATGTTTTGGAGTTCCTCTCGAAGTTGCATTTCGATGAGAAATTAAGCTACAGTGCTCTAAATTGTGCCAGAAGTGCGCTGTCGTCATACTTGCTGCCAAGTTCAGAACACCAGTCTATGGGGTCTCACCCTTTAGTGTCAAGGTTCATGAGGGGAGTTTTCAATTCGAACCCTCCTAGGCCCAGATACACTGAAATTTGGGATGTAGGGGTGGTCCTAATTTTACTTCACTCATGGTCTCCAGCAACATTCCTGTCTCTACTCCAGCTCACGCACAAGGTGGCCATGCTCATGGCTTTAGTGTCAGCTCAACGGGTCCAGTCCTTGCAGAAGCTACGTATGGACAGGATGCTCACCTCTGCCAGTGGTATCACCTTTTTTGTGCCCGACCCTATCAAACAGAGTAGACCAGGTACCTCGGGTCTTAAATTACAGTTCATAGCATACCCCTTGGATCCAAAATTATGTGTAGTTGCTCACCTCCAGCAATACATCAAGGTCACCAAGGGGCTTAGGGGGTCTGAGTTAGCATTATTAGTCAGCCACAAGAAACCGCATAAGAGGGTCTCGGCTCAGACCATTTCCAGGTGGCTGAAACAGGTTCTGGGAGATGCTGGGGTTGATACTAAAATGTTTAAATCTCATTCCACCAGAGCTGCAGATACGTCTGCAGCGAGGGTCATGGATGTCCCGCTAGACCAGATTTTATCGGCTGCAGGATGGTCCTCAGCACGCACGTTTCAGACGTTTTATAACAAACATTTAGCCAGACCGAGCGTGTTTGCGAACTAAATTTTAAGTTCGGTTTCATAGTCCCTCTCGGGTAGAGAGGTGACTATTGTTGTTGTTCTCTTTTGTACATTAAATTGTCAATTTGTTCATTTAAGTCATGACTGAACAGTTTTTTGTCCACTCTACATTTGGTCAACTATACAGTGTGTGACGCATGGATTTGTTCCACAGCAATGAGTCACAGAGCTTTAAAATCTTCACGTAGTCACTCACGTGACTCCGCTCCCAAACCCCTCCTCATAAAAATCAGCTGGTGGTTCTAGTTTCTCGAATCTTACTATTCTCAGGTCAATGTTTGCTGTCTGTGACTTCACACCGCTGTTTTGAAGGTTGATGCGCATGCGGGCTAACGGGCTCTTCACGTAATCCCTCATCGTAACTCCTCATAAAATAAAGATCAAACTTCAAACTGGTAAGTTCTCGTTTAATCTTACTAATTCCAACCACACTTTTCGCGATAAACATTGGCTACTTTAACCTACACCAACTGTTTATGACGATCCTTCTTGGAAAGTTCCTCATTGTTTTGCAAAAAGTCAACGGGGAAGCTGTTGAATCCTGTCCAGTAATCTGTAGAAGATTAGTCTATACACTAGTGCTAACAAAATGGAGGAAGACACATACATCGGGATTATGACCTTTTCTTGACAAAATGTATGTCCAGTGGTGATACATGCATTTGAATCCACATCACAGTTACAGTTAATCAATACATTGATATCCATCAAGTTTACAAAAATAATCAACAAATAATTGTAATTTAGATTTTACATTTTTACCATAATTTATCTGATGATACTTGATTAGAATTAGTCCTGATAGAACAGAATTTAATTCTACCATATTCCAATGACTATGATTCTATTCCAATTCCCTTTCATTGTACAATATCAGTCTCAAGGATAGACACAAAATGCTGGAGTAACTCAGCGGGACAGGCAGCATCTTTGGAGAGAAGGAACAGGTGATGTTTTGGGTCAAGACTGAAGTCTTGACTGAAGTCGAGACTGACCCTTCTCCAGTCTGAAGAAGGGTCTCGACTCGGAACATCACCCATTCCTTCTCTCCAGAGATGCTGCCTGTCCCGCTGAGTTAATCCTGCATTTTGTGTCCATGTTCGATTTAAACCAGCATCTGCAGCTCTTTCCTACACATCAGTCTCAAGGAAGTTGTTAATAGACAGCTTTTGCTGGCTTAACTGTGCTCCCCACCAACAGAAAATCAGTGAATGCTGTCGGCATATAGGAGAGAGGAATCCAGAACAGTTTAGCGTCTACTCCCACGGCGTACCGCGAGCGAGGGTGAACGGAGGTCAGAGCGTGGTGGATCCGCGACACGACCTTCATCAGGTTCGGCTCGGCCAGCTTCTCAATATTCTTCTTCAT
The DNA here is from genome assembly GCF_028641065.1 of Leucoraja erinaceus. Taxonomy (NCBI): domain Eukaryota; kingdom Metazoa; phylum Chordata; class Chondrichthyes; order Rajiformes; family Rajidae; genus Leucoraja; species Leucoraja erinaceus. The sequence goes on from NC_073383.1 coordinate 6,199,723, forward strand.
GAGTGGACAAGCTGCAACACAATCCCAACAGCAGGTTTAAAACAAATCATCTCCACACCAGAGAGCATCAGGTTTAGATTTATTAATCATGCTCATGTTGTCAATCTCAAGATTAAAGAGATAGACACAGAGTGGTGGAGTAACTCAGCAGGTCAGGTGACGTTTCACAGAGTGCTGGAGTAACTCAGCGGGTCAGGCAGCATCGCTGGAGAACATGGATAGGTGACGTTTCACAGAGTACTGGAGTAACTCAGCGGGTCAATCAGAATCTCTGGAGAACATGGATAGGTGATGTTTCACAGAGTGCTGGAGTAACTCAGCAGGTCAGGCAGCATCGCTGGAGAACATGGATAGGTGATGTTTCACAGAGTGCTGGAGTAACTCAGCGGGTCAGGCAGCATCTCTGGAGAACATGGATAGGTGATGTTTCACAGAGTGCTGGAGTAACTCAGCGGGTCAGGCAGCATCTCTGGAGAACATGAATTGGTGATGTTTCACAGAGTGCTGGAATAACTCAGTGGGTCAGGCAGCATCGCTGGAGAACATGGATAGGTAATGTTCCACAGAGTGCTGGAGTAACTCTGTGGATCAGGCAGCATCTCTGTGGAACATCACCTATCCATGTTCTCCAGTGATGCTGCCTGACCCACTGAGTTATTCCAGCATTCTGTGAAACATCACCATCCATATCCTATTCAGCATCTCTATGCATGTTCGCCAAAGATGCTGCCAGCCCCGCTGAGTTACTCCATGACTTGGTGTCTATCTTTGGTATAACCCAGCATCTGCAGTTCCTTGTTTCTAGAAGATCGGGGAGATTAGGGCTGTTGATAAATACTCTATTGAGCTTCTACAGGCAGAGTTTCAAGTCAAAAAACGTCCATTATCATTTGGGAAAAGTTAGGCGACCAGTTAAGCGATGGGCATACATCCGCACAATGCCTCTACTTCCTAAGAAGATTCAGCATGGCAATGAATACTCTCTTGAACGTCCACAGGTGTACAGTAGAGACTGGTTGCATCATGGCCTGGTTCGGCAACTCGAACGTCCAGGAATGATGGAGATTACAGAGAGAGGTGGGCATGCCCAGTCCTTCACGGGTACTGACCTCCCCACCATCGAAGGGATCTACAAGAGGCGCTGCCTCAAAAAGGCAGCCAGCATCATCAAAGGTCCACACCATCCTGGCCACTCTCTCATCTCCCTGCGACCATTGGGAAGAAGGTACAGGAGCCTGAAAACCATAACCTCCAGGTTCAAGACTGCTTCCCAACAACCATCAGGTTCTTGAACACTATGCACTCATTAAGAAACATTTAGACAGGTACCTGGATAGGACAGGTTTGGAGGGATATGGACCAAATGCTGGCAGGTGGGACGAGTGTAGCTGGGGCATGTTGGCCGGTGTGGGCAAGTTGGGCTGAAGGGCCTGTTTCCATTCTGTATCAATCTATGACTCTATGACAGGTTTCGAGGGGCCCAATGCAGGCCGGTGGAACAAGTGTAGATGGGACACGAAGAATTTCTTTAGTCAGAGGGTGCTGAATCTGTGGAATTCTTTGCCGCAGATGGCTGAGGAGGTCGTCAGTGGATATTTTTAAGGCAGAGATAGATAGATTCTTGATTAGTACGAGCGTCAGAGATTATGGGGAGAAGGCGGGTAAATGGGGTTAGGAGAGAAAGATAGATCAGCCATTATTGAATGGCCTGTGTGTGATGGGCCGAATGGCCTAATTCTGCTATCACTTATGATGTTGGCTGGTGTGGACAAGTTGGGCCAAAGGGTCTGTTTCCATGCTGTATGACTCTTGGCCTCTATTACTCCAACTTAACCACGATCCATAGGTCTCTGATGCTGTGAGGCAGTGGCACCATCCATATGGATCATTATCAAATCCAATTAGATTGAATTGACCTGAAAGCACATGAAGTATGAATAAAAACTGCTTACTTTTGTCCAGGTAGTCATCCCCGTAATCCTCCTGCACATCTCGTGGTAACCGGCCCCACAGCTTGATTAATTTCTCCTTTATTAGGTCAGGGTTGGTTATGCTCGTTTTGAAATAGCCTGGTTCGATGCAAGCCACCTTCACTCCAAAGCATTGTAGATCCCTCCTGAAACGTCAGAGGACAGAGTATAGCATTGTTACCGACTTACAACCATCTCGTAGGTGTGTGCTTTCGTTCATCCTCTTGATTTTGGGTAGAAGAGGGATCAGTGTTTGCGATGCCCCAGTCGGCAGCGTCTGATGGGACCCAATAACCTTCTGTCCAGAATCACAATAAGGGGTCAGTGTGGGAGGGGGCAGAGTGGGGAGTGGGGAGGGGGCAGAGAGGGGAGGGGGCAGAGTGGGGAGGGGGCACAGTTGGGAGTGGGGAGGAGGCAGATAGGGGAGGGGGCAGAGTGGGGAGTGTGGGGAGGAGGGCAGAGTGGGGAGGGGGCAGAGTGGGGAGGGGGGTCAGAGAGGGAGGAGGGGGCACAGATGGGAGGGGGAGGGGGAGTGGGGAGGGGGCAGAGTGGGGAGTGGGGAGGAGGCAGATAGGGGAGGGGCAGAGTGGGGAAGGGGTGGGTGGGGGGAGGGGGAAGAGCTGGGGAGGGAAATCGGAGAGGGGGAGGGGGCAGAGTGGGGAGGAGGTGGTCAGAGGGGTCAAAGTAGGGGAGGGTGGTCAATGTGGGAGGTGGCAGAGAGGGGGGGCTGGTCAGTGTGGGAGGGGGCAGAGTGGGGGTAGGGGGAAGATTGGGGGGCTAAGGGGGAAGCGGGGTGAGGAGGGGGCAGAGTGGGGAGGCGCGGAGTGGGAAGTAGGGAGGGGTCTGTTTGCAGTTTATACGTTCTCCCCATGACCAGCGTGGGTTTAGGATAGTGCTAGTCTGCGGGAATCGCTGATCGGCACGGACTCGGTGAGCCGAAGGGCCTGTTTCTACGCTGTATCTCTAAACTAAAGTAAACTGAAGCAAGTAAAAAAAGGAAATCGGGAGGGCAAAAATGGGACAAGACATGGCTCTGGCAGATAATATTTAGGATAGCCAGCTGGGACTAGTGTAGATGGTCGCGGGAGCAATTTGGGCCAAAGGGCCTGTTTCCGCGCTCTATGACTATGTATCTACAGATGCTGCCTGAACTACTGAGTCCCTCCAGAACAGTGTTTGATGCCAGATTTGTTGCTAGGACTTGAGGGTATGAGAAATGGGATGAGATTGAGCAGGCTAAGGCTCTATTCCTGGAAGCACAAGAGGATGAGATGTAATCTTCTAGAAGTGTATAACATCATGAGAGAAATCACACTCGTGCCCAGGCATGGGAATTGTAAACCAGAGGACATAGGTTTAAGGTGAAGGGGGAAAGATTTAATTGGAATCTGAGGGGTAACTTTTTCATGCAAAGGGCGGTGGGTGTATGGAACGAGCTGCCGGAGGAGGTAGTTGAGGCTGGAACTATCGCAATGTTTAAGAAACAGTTAGACAGGTACGTGGCTAGGTTAAGTTTAGAGGGGTATGTACCAGATGCAGGCAAGTGGGACTAGTACACAGATGGGACTTGGTGGCCGGTGTGGACAAGCTGGGCTGAAGGGCCGTTACCATGCTGTATGACTCTATTACCAGAGTTTCAATGTACTGTGCACGTATTAAAAAGAAAGTCAATACCTGGGACAAGTTCTCAATGCTGTACTGACCTGAGACTATCATTGAAGGCTTCAACGCCAAACTTGGAGATGCAGTATGATCCTCCGAAGCAGCTCAGCCTGCCACAAATGCTGGCCATGTTCACAATCCTGCCTCTCGCCCTCTTTATCAGCGGGATCATGCTGAGCGTGACCTCGATCAGTCCTATCAGGTTAACGTCCAGCTGCACCTTGTAGTCATCGATGGTCAGCCAGTCACTCGGACCAGTGGGTTGAGAGATCCCGGCGTTGTTCACCAGGCCCCACAGCCCTGCAATCGTTCAACAAAACAACAGAGCAGCTTTAATGTAGAAACAAAGAACCGCACACACTGGTTTGTACCAAACATTGACACAAAGTGCTGGAATAACCCAGTGGGTCAGGTAGCATCTCTGGAGGAAAAGGATGAGTGATGATTCGGGTTGGGCCCCTTCTTCAGAATATATATAGGCAACAATGATACTGAATAACTCATCAGAATTGTATGTAGCACAGCATAAAATGCAGGTGGCTATACAGGAGGAGCATTCCTATTATACAGCAGCCTGCATTTTATGCGGGGGTTACATGCTTGAAGATTTGCACGCAAGTCAAAAACGTATATGTGACCACACTGTCGCCAGTAAATACCTGCACGGTATTCCAAAAATACCTGCGTGCAAATCAAGTTTTGCTATTAAAAGTACAAGCGAGTTATTTCAAAAACACTTACAGTAAATCAAACACATGTAAAACATGAGGTGCCTCTGTTTTAGAAACAAAGAACTGCAGACGCCGGTTAATGCACAAAAGGACACCAAGTGCTGGAGGAACTCAACGGATCAGACAGCATCTCTGGAGAACATGGAAAGGCGACGCTTTGGGTCGAGACCCTTTCTCAGACTCAAAATGTCACTTATTCATGTTCTCCTGAGATGCTGCCTGACCCGCTGAGTTACTCCAGCACTGTGTTATTTAGTGCCTGCATCATATTGTGCCTTCCTAATAAATGTTTCATAATTCCACTATTAGAATGGAGACAGAGCTTTGTCTGGGGTAGCAGGCTTTAGTTATAGCAAGAGGTTTGACAGGCTGGGATCATTTACTTTAGAATGCAGGAGTGTTTTTAGAGTGTCTTTTTCCCAGGATAGAGGATCCTATAACTGGAGGGCACATGCTTAAGATGAGAGGAGAGGGACCTCAGCGGGCAACTTTTTCACTCACACGGTAGTCTGTAACTAGAACGGGCTGCCAGAGGAGGCTATACAAGTGGATACAATTACAACTTTATAAAGACATTTGGACAGATATGTGGATAGGAAGGGTTTAGAGGGCCATGGGCCAATTGGCCTGTTTCCATGCTGTACATCTCTATGACATTATAACAGGTATATGGATAGGAGAGATTTATGTGTGGCACAGGGTTTGATCCTGATTATACAGTATGTCTGTCCGGAGTTGTTTGTTCTCCACATGACCGCGTGGGTTTTCTCCAGATTCTCAGGTTTCCACCCACACGGCAAAGATATGCAGGTTTGTAAATTAATTGGCTTTAGATTATCCCTAATGTGTAGGATAGTGCTAGTGTACGGGTGGCTCGCTGGTCAGCATGGACTCGGTGCGCAGAAAGGCCTGCTTCCATGCTGTATCTCTAAATCTAAGTTTTGAGGCCAAATGCTGGTAAAAGGGCCAAATGCGGGTTGGGGCATTTTGGCCGGCATGGACAAGTTGGGCCGAACGGCCTGTTTCTATGTTCTCTATGGTAAAGATGAAATGTCCACATCAGCCTGTTAAAAACTTCTTGGGAAGGAAGTTAAAGAGTTGTCCCAGTAAAACAAGCTTCAATTTTGTGAAAGAGAGGTAAAATATCTGGGACATCTGATACTATGTTCTCTATGGGAAAGATGAAAATTTTTGAGATGACCTTTGTCTTTAACCTGGGATTTGACGAATTCTGCGGCCTTCCCAATGCTTTCAGAGTTGGTGACATCAAGCTGGAAGGTTTTGAGTCTTGACGAAGTCTTGTCCTCCAGTTCTTGGGCCCCCTGCTTGGTGAAACAAGCAGCCAGGACGTGGAAACCCTGCTTGTCCAGGTGTTGGGCCAGAAGATGTCCAAAGCCAGAGTCACAGCCCGTGATGTACACGTGCTTGTCCGATACCGCCGTAATCTGCTTACTGTCTCTGTACCACCAGTACAGGAAGCAGAACAACAGCATCACGCCCAGGTAGACAAGCATTTCCCAGCTGTGGAAGAACAGAGAGAGCTTGAGAATTATTGTACAAAGCAACGAACTGCAGATGCTGGTTTACATAAAAAAAGACAAAAAGTGCTGGAGTCATTCAGCGGGTTAGAAGCAAGGTTTCCTCCTCGAAACATCACCTTTCCATGTTCTCCAGGTATGTTCCCTGACCCGCTGAGTTACTGCAGCATTTTAATAAGTTCATGTCATAGGAGCAGAATTAGGCCATTCGGCTAATCGAGTCTACTCTGCCATTCTACTCCACTATTAGTTCCTCTCAACCCCATTTCCTGCCTGTCCCTATAACTCTTGAAACCCTTACTAATCAAGAATTGGTCAATCTCCATGAAAAGTCTCTTTGTGTCTTTCACGTTAACATTATGGTTGTGTTTGGGAAAATATTTCAATTTGATGAAGTTATTATGAAATACTTTCCTCAGGCTCCACACCAGAGATGTTTGTGGCACAGTGACGCAGCGGTAGAGTTGCTGCCTCACAGCGCCAGTGACCCAAATTTGATCTTGACTATGGGTGCTGCCTGCGCGGAGAAGAAGGTCAACTCCCGCCGGGCCAACCGACAGCCTCGGACCGACGACAACAAAGGAACAATAAATGCTAATTTTTTTGTAGTTTGAAAGCAGTATTAACTTACCTTGAAGAAACAAAGCTTGGAAAATTGGAAATGAATGTGTATGTACACAGCTCCACTGCTTTACAGCAATGTTTATGCATAGTGACCTATGACCTGGGCATGGGCAGTCGGAATACCGAACTCGCTTATTCACCTCTACCCCATTGCGAACATTGGTCATTGTCCCCTGGAACTGATGCGCTGCAATGCTAAGAACTATATTCTGCACTCTGCAACTTCCCCTTTGCTCTACCTACTGTACTTGATTTTGACTTGATTGTATTTATGTTTAGTATCATCTGATTGTAGAGCAGGGGTGTCAAACTCGAAAGGGGCCCGCGGGATGATTTGGGGAAATAAAGTATATTCAGGACTATTTATTATGTATCTGTACACTGTACACCGAAGATAGACGGACAAATGCTGGAGTAGCTGAGTGGGACAGGGGGCATGCCAGAGGTGAGAATGAACATTTGACAATTAAACCCTTCACTTGATGCGGGCGACGGCGCCTCGAGCGGAACCTGGGACGCGCTCCCGCGCAAAGATTAGCTCCTCTCGTATCTTTGCTCCTGCGGGCGGGCAACCATTGCGCGCCAGACACGCGACGGCGAGCGGAGGACCAGTGCGCGCGCTAGCGCGCGCGGAGGCGGGAGAGGGAGCGCGAGAAAAAGAAAAAGCCGCACCGCCGCAGTTTTTAGAATTACGCTGGCGGTTGGGCGCCCCCCACCCGGCGCCGCCATGGACGCTCCCAGCACCCGGCTCGTCATCGCCATCGGCATCGGCGACTGTGTCCTGACTGCGCTGATGGAGGCCGCTCCTGACCCTCGGGGTGGATCGCATTGTACCTCCGGACACCGCCTGCCAGCAGGTGAGTCTTCGCCTGGGTTTGGCGACTATCCGACGCGTTGCCCCCCCCCTCCCGGACCAGACACCCCCCTCCTCCCCAGACCAGACACCCCATCTCCTACACCCCTTTAGGCCATACGCCCCTTCAGACCTGACACCTCCCTCCTCAAGACTAGAAACCCGACCCCCCCCCCCCCCCCCCCCCCCCCCAGACCCGACCCCCCCCCCCAGGCCAGTAACCTCCCTAGACCAGACGCCACCCTCCCCCCCCAGACTAGACATCGCCCTCCCCCCATACCAAACAGTGCATCACCCCCACCCCCCAGACCAGACACCTCTCCATAATGAACATTAACAAATCCAAGCTGCGCTCGCAGCTGACACACAGACATCTAAATGACATGAAAATCACAACTGCCCAGAATCTGGTTCCTGATGCTAACAGGTCGGTTAAAGCCAAGAGATGTCAGGCGTCTGGAAGCAGCAAGTGAAAAATGAGTGACGCTATTCCATGTACTGCGACATGTGCAAATGCCTAAAGTGCAAGTGAATTGAATTTGCCAGCAGCGGTACAATGAAAAAAGAACACACAAAAACACAATAAAAATGGAACACAAACATCCACCACAGCATTCATCACTGTGGTGGAAGGCACAAAAAAAACCCTCTGCAGCCGCCGCTGTGGGTGTCCAGATGAGCAGACAAGGTAAAGTCCCGGTAAGTCCAGAATCGGTGTTTCCCCACCGGAGACCGCGGTTTCAGATGGTGTAGGCCGCAGGCTGGTGGTCGAAGATCTAAAGTCCCCACAGCGCTGCGGCCGGAAGCACCGCAGATTGCAGGTCCAGCAGTCAAAGTTCTTCTCCAGGGGTCCCCGGCGAGGGACCTCGCTCCTGATGGTAAATCCCCGCCGCGCCCGCAGTAGAAGTAAGCTGCGGGCCGGCGGTCGGAGCTCTTCTCCGGGGTCCCCAGCGGGGGATCTCAGGCCCCGGATGCCGCGCCAGCTGGAGCTCCGCAGACCGCGACTTCAGGCTGCCGTGGGCCAGCGAACGGACAGCACCTCTCCAGCCACTCCTGGCGTGGGCTCACCCGCTCTGCGACGATAGTCCGCGCTGCGCCCGCTGCTGAAGCCCTGGGCACGTTTCCGGGAAAGGCCGCACCGATCCTCGATGTTAGGCCACAGGGGAGGCGACATGGAAAAAGTCGCCTCTCCGTGTTGGAGGCGACCAAAACGGTTTCCCCCTTAACCCCCCACCCCCCCCCCACACAAGACACACAGAGAGAGACACCAAAAACACTCATTAGGACACACAAAATTAATTTAAAAAGTAGATAAAATTAACATGCTGCTGGCAGGGCTGCCGGCTGGTAGCGCCCCCACTGACCAATAATATTGTGATTCATTCATTTTCTGACTATTCTATTATTGTAAATGTGTTCACTTCAATAAAAAATAGAGGCTAAGTGTCAATTGTTTGAATTTGATTACTGGAAGGAGGGTAATAAAAATTAGGTGTGTAGCCGACATTTACAATTTGTTTCGTTAGGTCTACATTTGTGTCTGCTAATGTTCGATTTCAAATGGTTTATTAATGGAAAGGGTGCTGTTACCAAAACAACCTTAGCCAAAATAGCATTGTCTTCTCTCTCATCACAACTTTCTTGTACCCTACCAATACCAGTTAATACCAATCATAAAAGTAATGCTTGCTAGGCAATCTTCATAAGAAACAAAATTGTCAAGTGAATAGTGAAAAAGTGAAATTTGTCTAGTTATAGCAGAGACTGAGGCACATGAGAGCAAGTTGAAAAAACAAAAGCAACAAAAGGTGTGGGAGGACACGCGCGTGCGTTCGCCCGTGCACAACTGTTCCGGCCCGCATGGTCGCATTTTGCTCAATCCGGCCCGTGATCTAAAATGAGTTTTGTTGTAGAGTGTGCAAACACCAAACATTTCACTGCACCTCGGTTCACGGAACAACAATAAACATAAACCTAAATCCAGGGGGGGGGGGGCACAGTGGTCGAGTTGCTGATTTACAGTGCCAGAGACAAGTGTCTTAGTTTAGTTTATTTTCACGTGTACCGAGGAACAGTGAAAAGCTTTTGTTGCATGCTAACCTGTCAGCGGAAAGACAAAGTCAAAAGCCAAGAGACAAGAGACAAAAGTGTTTTTATGGTCATGTGTCCACGTGGGTTTTCTCCGGGTGCTCTGGATTCCCTCCGCTTTCCAAAGATGCACAAGCTTGTCGGTTAAATGTCTTCTGTGAATTGTCCCTAGTGTAGCATGAAACTAGTGTACAGATATGATCACTGGTTGGCGTGGGCTGAAGGGCCAATTTCCACGCTGTATCTCTAAAGTTTGAAGACATATGATTCGTAGGTAGAGTGTAAGATCACAGTGCCGTACCACACTGTTATTGTGGCCTCAGTATCACTGCTGCCTTTACTTTAACCCCAGACAGTGGCATGAATGTTTTTAAAGCTCATTCCTTCATGTCCTCATGAGTTCAGCATTTCAATTGTTTTGTTTAATTTAGAAATAGAGTGTGGAAATAGCCCTTTCGGCCAACCAGCGATGCAAACTAACACTAGCATACATACTAGGGACATTTTACCATTGACAGAGGCTAATTAACCAACAAACCTGCACTTCTTTGGAATGTGTGAGGAAACCAGAGCACCCGGAGAAAACCCATGCAGGTCACAAGTACAAACTCCGTACAGGCAGCACCCATAGCCCGGAGCAAACCCAGGTGGCTGGAGCTGTGACACAGCAACTGTACCATTGTGCCACCGTGCCGTAAAAAGGAGCAGAATTAGGCCATTTGGCCCAGCAAGTCTACTCTGCCATTAGATCATGGCTAATTTATCTTTCTCTCTCAACCTCATTCTCCTCAGAACCCTGACACACGTACTGATCACTAATCCATCAATTTCCACCTTAATAATACCCATTGACTTGGCCTCCACAGATCCACCACCCTCTGACTAATGAAGGCGTAGAACACGTCTTGCGCTTCATAAACAGATTTCCCTCCTACCCAAACGTGCACAAACTACTGTGTAAGAAGGAACTGCAGATGCAGGTTTACACTGAAGATAGACACAAAATGCTGGAGTAACTTCGGAGATATGGAAGGGTAAAGTGAAAACGAGGCATGAAAGGGGATGAAGTTCAAGGAAAATGTAGAATAATAATATTTATAATAATAATAATAATATGATAATAATATTTATTTATATAGCACTTTTAAACAAAATCACTTTGAACCAAAGTGCTTTACAGAGATTGATCAAATTAATTGAATAGATTAAATGTCAATAAATCCATACAAAATAAAAAAAGAAAAAGAAAAAAGGAAAAAGACACAGAACAGTACACTATAGAAATCAACAAGAAACGCCCCCCCACAGCAGAATTCACTGTGAGGGAAGGCACTAAAAATATCCAGTTCTCCTCCTCATAGTCCACCCGAGGTCGGGGTCTATATGTGGCCTCCTCAGCCAACCCGGTGTTTTCAGGCCCTCTTGCCGCGAAGCTGGATCATCGGCGTCGGGTGAACATCCTTCAGCGGCTTGGACTGAAGCGGCCGCTTCCTCCCCGAAGACTGCAATGTCCAAAGTTCTCAGGCCGCGCCGGCCGGACCTCCGACTCTGGCGATCTCGGATCCCAGGCTCCGCGGTGCTGTAAATCCAGTGCCGCCCGCCCGCGGCTGGACGCTCTGTAGCCGCAGCTCAACGATGTCGCAGTCGGCGGTCACAGTGCCCCGGAGCTTACCGCAAGGCGACCCGGTAAGGCATCGCCCGCTCCATGTTGGTGTCCCAGCATCTGCACCGCCGGCGAAGCTGTAGTCCCGGCAGGAAACGCCGCTCCAGGGCTGCTCCAGCTTGATGGTAGGCCGCACAGAGAGGATGAAGAATAGATTATTGTTTGCTCGGGGAAGGTGACAACGAGGCATACAAAGATAAAATTTAATCAGGAAGACACAGACTGGGCGGGGAATTAGGATGCGGGAGAGATGGAGTGAGAAGGAAAGCAAAGGTTACTTGAAGTTAGAGCAATTATATTCATACCGCTGGGGTGTAAGCTGCCCAAGTTAAATGTTCCTCCAATTTCCTTTGAGCCTCAGTAGTCTATCTTGGTGGAATAATCTTGCTCTCATTATTTGCTTGAGAGAACATTGAACACTGGAGGATGCTGGTGGACATCGTCCGACAACTAATTTTTCCACCTGAAATTGCTTCCACCAACCTCAGGCCAGACTTGGTGTTCTGGTCCCCTTCACGGAAGACTGCTTACATCATAGAGCTCACAGTTCCATGGGAGAATTCTGTTGAGGAGGCCTATGAGCGTAAGAAGCTGCGCTACGCAGAGCTTGCTGCAGAGGCAACGCAGCGTGGCTGGAACACCAAAGTCTATCCAGTTGAAGTGGGATGCAGAGGATTTGTTGCGTCATCTACCATCAGACTGCTGAAGGAGCTTGGAATCCACGGTCAGGCTCTGCGGAAGACCATAAGATCACTCTCAGAGGCAGCTGAAATGAATGAATGCCATTTTATTGTCACTATACACATGTACAATGAGATTAAAAGCAGCTCCTACTCAGTGCAGACATGTAATTAATCAATAACAAAACAAAGGGGGGGGGGGGATAAGGTGCACAGTTCTGAGGCGCTATATACATTTCTATAAAAAGACAATGGATGAATAGAGTGAATAAATAGGATTCCTATATACAGTATGGGCACAGTTACAGTACAAATTACAGTAGGTGGATAGATGGAAGTCCGGGGGTTTGACTGTGAAGTCAATACATGTGTTAGTTCAGGGAGGTTATGACGTTTGGAAAACAACTGTTCTTGATCTGATTGTCCTTGTTCTGATGCACCTATAGTGCCTTCCTGAGGGCAGCAGGTCGAACAGGCCAAATGCAGGATGGGAGCTGTCCTTGATGATGTTCTTCGCCCTGCTGAGGCAGCGGGAGGTGTAAATGTCCATAGAGGGGAGAGGGCAGCCAATGATCTTCTGTGCTGCCCTAACTATCCTCTGAAGCCTCTCCCTGTCTGCCATGGTGCAGCTGCCATACCATGCTGTAATCCAGTATGCCAGGAGGCTCTCAATGGACGAGCGGTAGAAGGTCAGCAGCAGGTTGGAGTCCAGGTTGTGCTTCCTGAGGACCCTCAGGAAGTGCAGACGCTGCTGAGTTTTCTCGATAACCGCTGTGATGTTGTCTGTCCAGGAGATGTCAGCGGAGATGAGGACGCCGAGAAACCGGAAGGTGTAGACCCTCTCCACACACTCACCGTTGATGTATAGGGGGGCTAAGTCGGAGCTGTGCCTCCTGAAGTCGACAATGAGCTCTTTTGTTTTCTTGGTGTTCAGAGCCAGGTTGTTTTCTGAGCACCAGGCTGTCAACTTCAGGACTTCCTCTCTGTAGGCTGCCTCGTCTCCCCTTGAGATGAGTCTGACTACTGTAGTGTCGTCAGCAAACTTGACGATGCGGTTGTTGTTGTGGGCCGGACTACAGTCGTGGGTGTAGAGGCAGTATAGGAGGGGGCTTAGCACACAGCCCTGTGGGGAGCCGGTACTCAACATGCGAGTGGAGGAGAGGTGGGGGCCGAGTCTCACAGTCTGGGGCCGGTTGGTGAGGAAGTCCTTTATCCAGGCACATGTGACAGTGGGAAGGCCGAGAGTGACCAGTTTGTCGATGAGAATGTCCGGAATGATAGTATTGAAAGCTGCCCCTGCTCTGCCCCTCTAGGTGGCTCAACACAGAGTGGAGAGCTACGGTGATGGCGTCTTCTGTGGATCTGTTTGTGCGATAGGCGAATTGGTGGGGGTCGAAGTCTGGAGGGAGATAATCCTTGATGTGCTGGAGGACCAAGCTCTCGAAGCACTTCGTGATTACCGGAGGGAGGGCCACGGGACAGTAGTCATTTAGGCTGGTGATGGGAGACTTCTTCGGCACTGGGACGATTGTGGCTGATTTTAGGCAGGACGGGATAACTGCCTGGTCCAGGGAGAGGTTGAAGATTCTGGTGAAGATGACGGTGAGCTGGTGGGCACACGCTTTGAGCACCTTACCAGGTACTCCATCTGGGCCGGCAGCCTTCTTGGGGTTCACTGCCAGGAGCACCCATCTGACATCGTGCTCCCTTACAGTGAGTGGAGTAGTACAGGAGCCAGGTGAGGGTGGGGGCAGGGCTGTATCAGATGAGTGCTGCTGTTGTGATGTTTCAAAGTGGGAAAAGAAGCAATTTAGCTTCTCTGCCAGCGACGCACTCAGGTCGTCTGTCGTTGTGGCACAGCCTCTGTAGTTTGTGATGTCTTGTATGCCCCGCCATACCTCCCGTGTATTATTGCTGGACAGGTGGGACTCTATGCTTCTCTTATGGTCCGCCTTGGCTTTTTTAATTCCACTTTTCAGATCGGCTAGAGCAGCCCTGTACAGAGCTCTGTCACCTGACCCGAAGGCAGCATCGCGGGCTCTGAGGAGTGTGCGGACCTGGCTGGACATCCAGGGTTTCTGGTTTGGGAAAACCCGTATGTTTTTGTCCACAGTCACGTTTCCGATGCAGAACTTGATATAGTCCAGTACCGTTCCTGTGAATGTTTCCAGATCCTGGTGTTCGAATATGTCCCAGTTTGTCTGTGTAAAGCAGTCCTGTAGTTTGGAGAGTGCATTTTCAGGCCAGGTTGTAACAGACTTTATGGTGGGGCTGGCACTGCGTCTGAGGGGGGTGTAGGCTGGAGAGAGCAGGAGGGAGAGATGATCTGACTGGCCGAGTTGGGGGAGGGGTATGGCTCTATACGCGTGCTTGATATTGGTGTAGACATGATCCAGCGTGTTCTCCCCTCTAGTAGAACACTTGACATGTTGATAACATTTCGGCAGTCCAGTCTTCAAGTTGGCCTTATTAAAGTCTCCTGCGATTATGTGAACACCCTCGGGGTGGGCCCGCTGCTGTTCATTAATGGTGTTCAGCAGGAGAGAGAGCGCCGTGTTTACATTGGCGTCGGGTGGAATATACCCAGCCGTGACAATCACTACTGTTAGTTCTCTCGGTAGAATAAAAGGCCGGCATCTTACAGACATGTACTCGAGGTCAGGGGAACAATGTTTGTCTATGATTGTCCCGTTGTTGCACCAGTTCTCATGCACGTAGATACAGAGGCCCCCTCCCCTGCTCTTACCGGAGTCCATAGTCCTGTCCCCGCGGAGCAGCAAGCGTCCTGCTAGCTGCATGCTAGCATCAGGTATCCCCAGGTGAAGCCAGGTTTCGGTGATAATCAGAACACAGCAGTCACGAACATATCGATTTCCAGCGAGTTGTAATTCCAGGTCATCCATTTTATGAACCAGGGATCTGGCATTGGAGAGATACAGGCTCGGTAGAGGTGGCTTATGTGGTTGTTTTCTTAGCCTTAGCAAGACACCGGACCTAGGGCCTCGCTTCTGCTTCCTCTCCCTCCTCCGTCTGCCGCCGCCTCCTAGTCCCGACAACAATCCATGGAGAGCCCGATGGTCGCGCTATGTCGTCTGGGGTGTTATGCGTGTGATGAAAGACACTCGAAACAGATGTCTGATGCTGGTCACCGATGTCCATGAGGTTCTGGCGTGTGTAGCAGATGTTCGCAGAACCGATAGTGAAGACGTACACGAACAATAAAACGTACACGGACAACAAGAAAGAGCACCGAGACGGAGAGCCGTGAGCCGCTGCGACCGTACGCGCCGCCATCTTGCCCTGAGAAAGAAGCAGCCAGTGGATTTGGCTCCAGCGGAAACATAGAAACATAGAAATTAGGTGCAGGAATAGGCCATTCGGCCCTTCGAGCCTGCACCGCCATTCAATATGATCATGGCTGATCATCCAACTCAGTATCCCGTACCTGCCTTCTCTCCATACCCCCTGATCCCCTTAGCCACAAGGGCCACATCTAACTCCCTCTTAAATATAGCCAATGAACTGGCCTCAACTACCCTCTGTGGCAGAGAGTTCCAGAGATTCACCACTCTCAGCGTGAAAAAAGTTCTTCTCAGTTACAGACCCAGGAACGGAAACGACTATAGACAAGGAGAGCATGGCACATGAGACATCCACAGCAGCTGCGGGACGCAAACTTCAGGTGTGCATTTGTGGTTGGGAGAAAATAATATCAGTGAAGGGCTTGAAGATCCACCAAGGGAAGAAAAAGTGCTTGAGAGAGCAGAGACATGGGCCTCGCATTGACCAGTACTTCTTACAAAGCAAGCAGTCAAATCAGTCGAGTGAAGCACAGCGACGGGACTCAAACCAAAGTTCGCAGAGCATCAGCACCCATGTCACTGAAGAGGGTGATACAAGCACAGAAATGCCGGTGGAGGAGCCCACGCAACAACTACAAAGACCTCCATTGGAGGGAAAGATCAAAGGGCACAAACCTGGAGTGAAATGGCCCAAAGCTGTTGAAAAGAAAGAGTGGGAGATGGTCAACAGTGACCTTTTACATATCTTGGAGCAACAAGCGGGCACAGCAGTGGAAAAGCTTGAAAGGATGGCAACACAATCTACAGCTACGGAGAAGAATGGTTTGGGGTGAGTAAAGGGAGAGGTGGAAAGAAATTACCAACACCAATCAAGTCCAGGAGGCAGCAGGAGATCGAAAGGCTAATCAGAGAGAGGAGGCAGTTGAAAAGGCAATGGAAAAAAGCAACTGACGCAGAGAGAGAAGGTCTCATGCTACTCCAAGAGGACATCAAGAGCCGATTGGCAACCTTGCGAAAAGCAGAGAACTTGAGGAAACTTCGCAAGAAGAAAGAACACCCAAGAACACGATTCTACAAAGACCCTTTCAAGTTCATCAAAGACCTCTTCGCGAAGGAAAAAAGTGGAACTTTGAAAACATCAAAACGGGAATTGGAGGAACACCTGGAAAAGGCCCACCAAGACACGAAAAGGCATGAGCAGTTAGTCATCCCACATGACATCCCGCCTATTCAACCACCTAAATTCAACCTGGACACCAGCCCTCCGAGATGGAAAGAGGTAGAGAACACTGTCCGGCGAGCAAGAGCAGCATCAGCTCCGGGGCCAAACGGAGTACCATACGAGCTCTACAAAATCGCACCGGATGTGTTACGCTTTCTATGGAAGCTCATGAGGGTGTTGTGGAAGAAGCAAACAATACCTAAGACGTGGTGAAGGGCCGGCGGCGTGCTAATACCTAAAGAAAAGGATGCGTCAGACATCAGCCAATTCCGGCCAATATGTCTCCTCAACGTCGAGGGAAAAATCTTTTTCAGCATTGTATCACAAAGGCTGTCCACCTATCTGGTAACAAACAAGTACATTGATACATCTGTACAGAAAGCAGGAATTCCAGGATTTTCGGGCTGCTTGGAGCATACAAGCATGATCTGGCACCAGATCCAAGCAGCTAAGAAGGACAAGAGAGACCTACATGTGATCTTCCTCGATCTGGCCAATGCATTTGGTTCAGTTCCCCATGAACTCCTTTGGGAGTTCTTTTGCCTTTTTCCATGTACCAGAGCTCATCACCACACTGGTCAAGAGCTATTTCCAAGACCTGCAGCTGTGCTTCACAACAGCTGACTTCAGTACAACATAGCAGCGCTTGGAAGTAGGCATCATGGCAGGCTGCACAGTCTCACACTTGTCCTTTACAATGGCCATGGAAGTCATCATCAGGGCCTCAAAATGGGTGGTGGGCAGTGAACGAACAAGGGCTGGGCTCCGTCTGCCACCCATCAGGGCATACATGGACGACATGACAACACTAACCACTGCTGCAGCATGCACCAAGCGACTACTTGGAAAGCTGCAGGAGAACATCAAGTGGACCCGAATGAAAACCAAACCAAGTAAATCTCGAAGCATCTCCATAGTCAAGTGGGTGCTCAGAGACACAAGGTTCTGCATCGGTGACGACCCAATACCAACAGTGTCCGAGCAGCCAGTTAAAAGCCTGGGTAGATGGTACAACGCAAGTCTTAGGGACAAAGAGCAGGTGCAACAACTAAGGCAAGAAATTGTCAACGGCCTGGAGAACATCAGTCAGACCCTACTGCCTGGGAAACTGAAGCTCTGGTGCCTACAGTTTGGACTCCTTCCTCGGACAATGTGGCCACTGACCGTTTATGAAGCCCCAATAACAACTGTGGAGAAGATGGAGCGAACCATAACTTCATACGCGAAAAATGGCTCGGGGTCCCACGATGTCTAACTAACATCGGCCTATATGGCAAAGGGGTCCTAGAAATACCTCTCACTAGTCTAACAGTAAGACTCCAGATGATACTGAGGTACTCTAGAGACAAGACCATCAGTGCTGTTGTGCCGCCCCTAGTAACTGGCCGGAAGAGGACACCATCTGATGCAGTACAGCAAGCTTCATCAGCCCTGAGGCATAAAGACATCGTGGGGCAAGTCCAGCAGGGAAGAGGAGGCTTTGGCCTTACGACAAGTAAACCAATTTGGCGAAAGGCCACAACATCAGAGCGGAGGAAATTGGTGGTCGAGGAGGTGTGGCGACAGGGGGAGGACGCAAGAAGTGCAAAGGCGGTCTCACTTGCCAAACGGGTAATGGATGCAGTGGGAGGTGTGGAGCGGAGGAAGATCAGCTGGAAAGAACTATGGGAAATGGAAGCAAGCAAGATCAGCTTCATCATCAGAGCGACTTATGACGTGCTTCCATCACCAAAGAACCTCCATCAGTGGTACGGCGAGGATCCAACCTGTGCCCTCTGCCCAACTCCAGCGACCCTCAATCACATCATGGTCGGCTGCAAGACCAGCCTCACGCAAGGGAGATACACGTGGCGGCATAATCAGGTACTAAAAAGCCTGGCCTTGAGAACAAGCGGTGTGCGACCAACTCCTTGCCTCCGAGAGCAAGCAACCCCCCCCCCACCTAAGGGCAACAACCTTTGTCCGAGAAGGACAGAAAACATCTAAACATCCTTCCACCAGATCAGAAGAAGGAAACCTATGCAGGGCCCGTGACTGGAGGATGCTGGCGGACATCGGCCGACAACTAATTTTCCCACCTGAAATTGCTTCCACCAACCTCAGGCCAGACTTGGTGTTCTGGTCCCCTTCACAGAAGACTGCTTACATCATAGAGCTCACAGTTCCATGGGAGAACTCTGTTGAGGAGGCCTATGAGCATAAGAAGCTGCGCTACGCAGAGCTTGCTGCAGAGGCAATGCAACGTGGCTGGAACACCATTCTATCCAGTTGAAGTGGGATGCAGGGGATTTGTTGCGTCATCTGCCATCAGACTGCTGAAGGAGCTTGGAATCCACGGTCAGGCTCTGCGGAAGACCATAAGATCACTTTCAGAGACGGCTGAAAGAAGCAGCCGGTGGATTTGGCTCAAGCGGAAAGACAATCCATGGAGAGCCCGATGGTCTCGCTATGTCGTCTGGGGTGTTATGCATGTGATGAAAGACACTCGAAACAGATGTCTGATGCTGGTCACCGATGTCCATGAGGTTCTGGCGGGTGTAGCAGATGTTCGCAGAACCGATAGTGAAGACGTACACGAACAATAAAACGTACACGAACAACAAGAAAGAGCACCGAGACGGAGAGCCGTGAGCCGCTGCGACCGTGCGCGCAGCCATCTTGCCCTGAGAAAGAAGCAGCCAGTGGATTTGGCTCCAGCGGAAAGACCCATGCTGGGCCCCAAGTACGTCAGGGTGAATCTTTGGGACGGTTTGACATGGGACACGCGCTGAGGGCTGATCATCCTGCAGCGGGCCGCCCTTGTGTGGAGGGTGTATAGTGTTAAAAGGCCGAAACACCCAGTGATGCAAGGGTACACTACTGATGATGTGTCCTGTGCCCATCTGTCCTGAAGGTTACCCAGGCCAAGATATACGTATTCCCCACGCCCCCCCACCAATGTTGAGCGTCTACCACTCTCAACAATCAACAAATGTCATGAAATGCTCCCCACCTATTGGCACAAGGGACTTCTTAACATCTTGTCCTGTGTACTTGATTCTAACAAGGGCTTTATTAATTACTAGACTATGTGGGACCCGTTGAGTCCCAGCATCACCAGGGAGGGCTGGCCACCAACGCAATATTCCACCTCTCCACCAATTCCAATATTGCTCGCCAGTGCTGGGGAGGGGGGGCTGTCTGTTGCGTAGTATGGGTGTTGCGGGCCGAAGGTACTGGTTTACAGAGGGCTAATATAGACATTGTGGGCCGAATGGATTCTTGGGCTGACATCCAACTGTTGCAACGATTTTAAAAGCCAAGCCAAGGCAAACAATTAGGCTGCTGCCACCTGCCGACCAAAATTCATTTTGTGAACACAAACTTGTTAAAAAGGTGAGGCAAACAATTGGGCTGCAGCCACCTGACAACCAAAATTCATTTTGTGAACACAAACTTGTTAAAAAGGCGAGGCTAACAATTGGGCTGCAGCCACCTGACAACCAAAATTCATTATGTGAACACAAACTTTTAAAAAAGGCAAGGCAAACAATTGGGCTGCAGCCACTTTAGAGCCGCATCGAGGCGTCTCACCATGGAGTGGACGTGCGTTCAGTGTTGTTCGCTGCTCAGAGAGCCGTGACCCTCTCGCTTCCTGGGTCTGGCAGAGACTGAGTGAGGCACTACACTTCCGGGTGTTATAGTCCCTCCCCCTGCCGCCAGCGGGGGCAGCAGAGAGAATGGGGATTAAAAAAAAACATTAATATGTCTCTGATTTATCATCGATGGGAAAAATCCTCTGGTCCCGGAAGGCAGAGGGGGGCTCTGAGCGAGGTGGCCAAAAATGACGGCCGTTGGTGGCGCTGTTCTCTCGGAAATCGCAGCACAGTGGGCCAAAAGCAGTCAAGATCAGACTTTTAGTAATATAGATTACAGCATGAATAATTTGAATCCATGTAGATGGTGGTCAGATCTTAATCACTTTGATATTTGTGTAAACACAGTGAAAAAGGGAGAGAGGGAAAGCAAGGGTTACTTGAAGTGAGAGGTCGATATTTATACTGCTAGGGTGTAAGTACAAAGTACTATTAGCTTTGCTTTGTCTGCTTTAGAAGACCACTGCAATCATACCCGCAGTTACTGATCTGTTCTGAATGAGGACAAGGGAACTGAATGGTTGCCCTGCTGATAATCACCAGTCATATCTCTACAACTCCCACACTGTCACGCCTCAAGATCAAAGAGGTTGATTGAATTTCTGCACATTGTTTTACTCACAGCCTGCATTTGTATATCTACATCCTGAACTGTAAAGAATCAATCCCCTACTCCCCTACTCCCAATACCTCCGCCTACGCCGCACCTGCGCCCAGGATGAGGTTTTATATACCAGGGCATCGGAGCTGTCCTCATTCTTTAGGAGATGAGCACCATACAGGTGTCTCCTCGATATCCAACAGCTCCGCTCTTGCTCCCCCTCCCCCCATTCATAACAAGGACAGAGTCCCCTTGTCCTAACCTTCCACCACATCAGCCGTCGCATAGAGCATATATTCCTCCAATATTTTCGCCACCTCCAATGTGCCACATCTTCCCATCTCCACCCCTTTCTGCTTTCCGCAGAGACTGTTCCCTCCGAAAATCCCAGGTCAACTCTTTCCTTCCCACCCAAAGCATCCCTTCCCCAGGTACTTTCCCCTGCAAATGCAGGAGATGCAACACCTGTCCCTTTACCTCCCCCCTTGACTCCATCCATGGACCCAAACAGTCTCTCCAGGTGAGGTAGAGGTTCACTTGCACCTCCTCCAACTACTGTATTGCTGTTCCAGGTGTCAACTTCTCTACATCGGCGAAACCAAGCGCAGACTCTGCGACCTTTTCGCTAAACACCTCCACTCAGTCTGTCTTAACTTACCTGATCTCCCGGTTGCTCAGCACTTCAACTCCCCCTCCCATTCCCACACTGACTTTTCTGTCCTGGGCCTCCTCCATTGTCAGAGTGAGGCCAAACACAAATTGGAGGAACAGCACCTGATATTTCTCTTGGGTAGCTTACACACCAGCGGTATGAACATTGACCTCGCACTTCAAATAGTCCTTGTTTTTCCTCTCTCTCCATCCATCAGTGAGCCCAATCAGTCACCAAGGTCTGTGCCTACATACCGGGTACTTAGTGACCGAGCCACTTCACAGTTTAAACATTCCAGAACAACAGCTTCACAAAGGCCATGAGAAGATCACCTCAAACTTTCCTTACCTTGGATTGCCCTCGTCAGTGTGTGCAGCAACGAGTTTGTCCTAATGTTTATATGCTCTGGAGCACCAGAGGCGTTGTCTGTTGCCTCTGTTCTGCTTCCCTGTGTGTTTGTGTTCTCTGTGTAGATTTACAGGAACAGTGAAGACTTGCAATGACAAAAGCTCCTCCCACAGCAGCACGGATCAGCTGACAAAAATAAGGGCAAAGTTCAGCTCTCCAACTACTTTCCTTAAATCACTGTGAAAAACAGCACATAACCTGAGTTCCTTTACATCATGCAGTTCCTGCACTAATGCCAACCCTTTCCCTGCCAGCACTCACACTTCCTCTCCAGGGAAGGAGAAAGTTTTAAGCAAAGTTGTGCAAATCAAATCGGCACGTTTCCTTATCAGATCTTTTGTCCAATTCAAATGAGAGTCAGTAATCTCCACCCATTCATGAACGCTGTTTGTTTACTTGGTGAGATGCCCACAAGGAAAGATGGGTCCAAGGACGCACAGAGACGTGTTTGCACCAAAGAATTTCACTGTGCTTTGCACATGTGACATTAAAGTGCCATTATACCAGTGATGGGAAGGGTGTTGCTAATATTCAGTTCAGTTTCAGTCAGTTGAATTGTGTTTAGTTTATTCTCACCTGTACCGATGTACAGTGAAAAGTTTTTGTTGCGTGCTAACCAGTCAGCAGAAAGACAATACATGATTACAATCAATGCATTTACAGTGTATAGATACATGATAGGGGAATAACGTTCTGTGTAAGGTAACGCCAGCAAAGTCTGGTCAAGGAGAGTCCGAGGGTCACCAATGAGGTAGATAGTAGAAGAAACTATCCCTGAATATGGAGGAGTACGTTTTCACAATTCTATACCTTTTGCCCGATGGGAGAGGGGAGAGAGAGGGAGTGGCCAGGGTGTGACTCGTCCTTGATTATGCTGCTGGCCTTGCCGAGGCAGCGTGGGAGGTATAAATTGAGTCAATAGAAGGGAGGTTGGTTTGTGTGATGGTCTGGGCTGTGTCCACAATTTGCTACAATTTCGCTTGGATGGAGCCATTCCCAAACCAAGCTGTGATGCATTCTGATAAAATGTGTCCTGTAGTGCAACTGTAGAGGTTGTGAGAGATGTACTAAGAATATCTTCAGTCCACACGGTGAGTCTGACTTCATCAGGTAGACAAAAATAATTCAACTGGTTGCATTGTAATTATGCTCCGACAGATTATCCCCTCTGTCTGGTTCAGTCAAACACCGAGTCCAGTGCTGGATCAGCTAATTCTTTATTCTCACTAACACAAACAAACTTCCTATACAATACCTAACCACACCGCGGGTCCAATTCTTGTCACTACTCATCCAAGAGCTTCAGCCTTATGCGAATAGACACCTCCAGCAAGTCACACAGTACCGAGTGCACTCCCAGATGATCGACTCCGATCACACAGAACAGCACCAGCCACTCTACTCAAACAAATGGACACTGAACTAAATAAGACTTTTCAATAATGGCCACCAAATGCTGCGAGGTGGATAAAAAATTCAAAAAGATCTTCAATTTCTTCAGTCAACGAAGACAGATCGTACCGCAGCATTCGGATCTAGTGACAAGATACTTCCTGGAAAGATGCAGTGCAAGGAAGCACATGCAAATGCTGAGGCAAAACGAAGGGAAGAAGCTCACCAAGAGATGGCTGATTTAGCTTCAACCAGTTCACAGAGATTCAGTAGCAGTGAAGTTGTGGAGCAAGACAGAAAACAAACGTCAAACGTCAAAGCTAGCGTAAATCTACAAATGACAATTAGCATGAGACTCGGTGTGTTGTGAAATTTGGCACCTTTGATATGAACTGTGAACTACTGCAATACCAGGTACTTAGATTCAAACTGTGCATTTTCAATTCATTCAATATTGAAGTGCTTGAACAGGGCTCTCGCTTAACTTTTTTACCCTGTTGCCAGCCGGGCAACCTTGGCAGCTTTTTAGGTTGCCAAATGACAGCTTAGGCGGTCATTTAAGACGGTTTGCATGACGCGATAATGTGCTCGGACGAAGTGCGTAGTTAACCAGTCGGAATTATACTCAATTAAGTATTCACATATTATTTCTGCTTCAAATAAAGTCACAAACTAAACATATTCACCATTCAAGACATGATATATCCCACAATGACATGCAGCAAAATTATAATACAGTATCTGAACTCTTTTTACACATTGCAATGAATGCAATTTCTATTAGTTCTTTCCACTCCCAAACTAAAATGTGGTTGGATTATCAGCGTATGATCAATCTGTGTCAATAAATCTTGGCCATGGTAACATATATGTTTAACACTACAGATTGATGCAAGCATGTTTTCTGTCAAGGACCGAAAATTACCATAACATGGCCATAGCATGGGTCGTTATTGCTATTGGTACAGAAACATTCTCGCTTCCCACATAATTTATCCACAACAAAATATACAGGTTGCAAGTAAATTTCTATAGGCATTTTATGATAATAGCTGTTAAAACCGACTATACCCATCTGACAGGTTAAACATTACACTAACTGACAAGAGATGGCCAAAGGACATAACTGCAGCAAATGGTCTTTTGGTAATACCTGTATATTTAAAGGTGTCAAGACGCCACATTACCAGACATTCAGATTAGATGTATGTGTTGTGAACAGCACTGAAGATACACAGTTTGTAAGCACCAGATTTAAATACAATTATTGATAAATGCTTTTTCCATCATTCCCACTTCAGAATTAACGTTAAAATTTCAACTGAAATATCTCCTGACCAAATTTGTGATGTATATGATCGACTGTAAAACCTGGATAAATCCAACGTATAGTTGTGAATGTTACCCATTAAATAACTACAGTACTGATACTCCATATTAAGAGCATTGATTTGCCGTTAAAATGAATTTTGTAATAATGTGTCAACGGCAGCAGTGACAATCAAACACTGCAGTTTTAATGTTTCACGTGTTCACAATATGATTAATCCATCTTTATGAACTAAAACAAACATTTCCAGCACAGTAGGGTCAGGGAGGGGGATGTGTGTGAATCAGTGCGGGATGGATAGATGGCGGGGGGGGGAGGGGTTAGAAGGCAGTCGGTGCAGAATGGATGGATTGAGGCAGGTGAATTAGTACGTGTTGGTTGGAGTTGGTAAAATTGTGAGGGGAGAGCACGGGGGATGTCAGTGGTGTTGAATGGGGAGGTTCAGTACGGGATGGATGGGGGTAGACAAAAGTGCTCGAGAAACTCAGCGGGTGAGGCAGCATCTATGGAGCGAAGGAAAAAGCCAACGTTTCGGGTCGAGACCCTTCTTCAGACTGTTTCCCCCATTCTTCTTGAATGGGAGGATCAGTACAGGATGGATGGGGGGAGGTGGGTCAGTACAGTGTGGATCAGAGGGTCTGTGCAGGATGAATGGGAGATCACTACAGGATGAATGAGGCGAAGGTGCAGGGTAAATGGAGGGTGGGTCAGTACGGGATGAATGCGTGGATTAGTACAGGATGGATGGGGGATCAGTACAGGATGAAGAGGAGAAGTGCAGGTTGGATGGGAAGGGGGGTAAATACAGGATGAATTGGGGGACCAGTGTAGGATGAATGGGGGGGTTGCAGGAGAATCAATGCAAGGTGGATAGGGTGATCAGCGCAGGATGAATAGATGGGGGGGGGGGGGGGGGGGGGTAGTAGATGGGGATGGAGGCACAGGGAATGTCAGTGAGGACTGAATAGATGCGGGAATGGGGATCAGTGCAGGATGGAGAGGAGGGGTCCAGTATAAGGGGGGGTGGGGGTGGGAGTGGAGAGGTACAAGAGAGAGAGAGAGAGAGGGGGGGCGAGGTGGGGAGGAGGGAAGGTCAGCGCTCCTTGGACAACCTCGCCCCGCTGCCTTGGCCATTGGGATTTCCTCGCCACCGCCTCCCTCCTCCGCCAGCCAACAGCAAGGTGCGGGCCGAGCGGTGCAGCTCAAACTTTCTATAGCTATAGGATCCATGGTGCAGCTGCTTCAGAAAGGTCGGAACGAATGACGGGCCCCGCACAGCGGCAGCAGCGGCCGCGACAGAGGCTCCATCTCCTCCTCCTCCTCCCTGATAGCGGCCGCCGCTTGCAAATCCGCTAACGGCGCTTTCAAAACAAACCCTCCCACACGCCGACGCAGGGAGGAGGGAGGGAGGGGGAGGCCTCGCCGTGCGGGAGGGTTTGTTTTGAAAGCGTCGTTAGCGGGTTTGCAAGCAGCGGCCCTTATCAGGGCGGGCGGTGTGTGGGAGGAGGAGGAGATGGAGCCGCTGTCGCGGCCACTGCCAAAGATCCTAGAGGGACAAGATAGACCACTCACTCCTTCGAAATTCAATGGGCTGACGTGTAGTACGCAACGGAACGTCACGGCCGCCATTTGTTACAGCGACACTCGACTTCCGGTATTCCACCCGCTGTGATTCAAAGCAAAGATTATAGAGCTCCGCTATAATCTTTGATCCAAAGCAAAGATCCTCAAGTATCTTGTAGCGGGAACAGACCCCTCCTTTGTGTAGTTTCCCTTGCATTGTATTGCTTTAACACACACTGCAAAAAATTAAATTTAACGTATATATATTTAATATATTTATATGAATGTGTGTCTGTGTGTGAGAGGCAAGTTAGAGATAATAGTTTATTCTCATGTATCAGAAGCAACTTTGATTTAAATCATCACTATTAATTTATTTGTCTTGTAAGATGATATACATAAACCATAAAGGCAATTATATATATAATTATATAGTAATAATAAATATATGCATATATATATATTTATACACACACATATATACACACATACACAAATGCACATACATATTGATACATTTATATGCATACATATATACACATATATAAACATATATATATATATATACACATACGTATATACACACATATACATGCATATATACACATACATGCATATATACACATACATATATATTTATATATATTATCATTTTCCAACGATCAATAGATTTACGATCAGCTCCTGTGGATTGGAGGATAGCTAATGCTATCCCACTTTTCAAGAAAGGAGCGTGAGAGAAAACGGAAAATTACAGACCAGTTAGCCCGACTTTGGTGGTGTGAAAGATGCTGGAGTCAATTATTAAAGATGCAATAATGGGGCATTTGGATAGCAGTAAAAGGATCTGTCCAAGTCAACATGGATTTATGAAAGGAAAATCATGTTTGACTAATCTTCTGGATTTTTTTGCCACAAGGCTTGGTGTTGGGGCTGCAACTGTTTACCATATATATTAATGATTTTGAAAAGGGAATTAGGAGCAAAACTAATGCATACATACCTACATATGTACCCATGCGCTGCTGTGACCCGAGCCCCGGAGATTCGGAGGCTCCAACCGCAGGCCTGGCAGACAGTAATATCGGAGCCTGCGGGTCCCTGCTGGGAGACCGCTTTTCGGGGCTTCCGCAACGGCAAATTATTCCGCCCGAGTAGCGGGGGTCGAGGATGACCTGGAGCGGGGCCTTACATCATCGCCCGGCGTGGCTTAAATGGCTGCGGCACTTTTCTAGCGCACGCCGGGGGCTCCAACAACCTCTATGAGGTTCAAGTGACAAATAAATTGTATTGTGTATTGTGTATATTTAAATTAATCTGGCAAGTTGGTCAAATAACATGGGCACCTTCTTGCTTTTTTTGCGACATGGATTTTTTTTAAATGTGAATGTCTCATATCAACACATTTGTGGGTCAACAGTATTTTGTATCAACCCCCACAATTTCAAATAATTCTCAATTGAACTTCTTAAACAGGAAAACAATTTTTATTTACATCATTTTGTGTGGCTGTCAAGGTAGCTGTGTAGACTGTAATTATGAGACTGCCGGGCAGTATCACTGTGAATGGTGGTGGCTGTGTGTTTTAATGCAAGTGTGAAAAGGAGAGTAAATTTAAAGAGACAATGTGAGAACCATCAGGGTTTCATCCAGGAACCAATTTAAAGGCAAGTTTCCATCAATTACAGTATTTTAATTGAAAATCTTACTCTTAATATTCTTCCTAATTAGGCTTTTTGTGTTCCCTCTTGAACCTTGTGTCTCCCAGAGCCTCTGGGGAGGTTCTGGAGATACAATAACCCAATTTTGAGGCAAATAACCATCTTTAAAACTGCCTTTAATTCTACATTCTCCGAGGATGCTGGATGCCGCGACAATCTCTTGCAACATGTACAGAAAGGCAGTCAGCTGCAAAAAGATCAAAGAGAGGAAAGAGTATGGAAGGGAAAGGCTTTTCAGAATCATAATCAGATTTTATTTTCCAAGTATGTTTTGCAATATACGAGGAATTTCATTGGCCAGGTCAGTCATACAATTAAAAGCAACAGCACTCAAAAACACATTTTAATACGGACATTCACCAAAGTGACTCCTACACATTCCTCACTGTGATGGAAGGCGAAATAAAGTTCAAGTCCCTTCCTTTTGTTCTTCCTCGGTCGGGGGGCCTCAAGCCCCCCGTTCAAACTCCGTTCAATGGTGAACTCCTCTTGGTCTCCAGGCCTATAGTGCTGCACAAATCACTGCACCACATGCATCTATTTATTCATTTTTCACATGGTTCATATGCAGCTGGATATTAACTTGCTGACATGGAAAGAGATGCAGTGAGCATTCAATAGTTCAGACTTCTGTGCGAATTAAGGGACTGCTTGATGGGCTGAGGGTAATCGAGATTGGCTGATTGTCATTCTTTTGCAAGAACTGATGGAAGTTCTTATGGAAAAGCTGATGAATTGACTACGGGATGAGCTGGTGGGCTCGAGGATTGCTGGATGAGTGTTTTAGAAATATAGAAAATAGGTGCAGGAGGAGGCCATTTGGCACTTCGACCCAACACCGCCATTCATTGTGATCATGGCTGATCAGCCCCAATCGATAACCCATGCCTGCCTTCTCCCCATACCCCTTGATTCCACTAGCCCCTAGAGATCTATCTAACTCTCTCTTAAATCCACCCAGTGATTTGGCCTCCACTGCCCTCTGTGGCAGGGAATTCCACAAATTCACAACTCTCTGGGTGAAAAAGTTTTTTCTCACCTCAGTCTTAAATGGCCTCCCCTTTGTTCTAAGACTGTGGCCCCTGGTTCTGGACTCGCCCAACATTGGGAACATTTTTCCTGTATCTAGCTTGTTCAGTCCTTTTATTCATTTAGATGTTTCTATAAGATCCCCTTGCATCTAACAAGAGTGTTTTATTGTCATGTAGAACAATTTTCCTGCATCTAGCTTGTCCCAGATAGAACAATTAAATTCTTACTTTCAGCAGCACAACAGAATCTGTAAACATAGTACACTGTAAACAATATGATAAGATCCCCCCTCATCCTTCTAAACTCCAGTGAATACAAGCCTAGTCTTTTAAATCTTTCCTCATGACAGTTCTGTTAGGTTATTTGATGGTTAGGACAGGTTTAGAGGGGTATGGGCCAAATGCAGGCATGTATCGCCATTTGCATTAGTTTTGTGCAGTTAACAAATCACAATTTCACACAATGTACATAAGACGGCAGTTATTTGACAAATACTCTGCAGTTCGGTGCAGGAGATCTTGTCGATGAGTATTCTGGACCCACTGTTGACATCTGAAATTACAGGAGATATCATTTAGGATTAACTAATAAGAAGAAAGATGATCATAACTACATGCCTGAACAATGGATGATATATCACTTAAATGCAATTGTTTTCAGTTGTGTGGAGATCTGTATGTTGAAGATGTATTTTGCCTCTAATATGTCAATTTACCTTAAATGTAGAAGAGCTTATTAAAATCTTCTTACAAAGACCATTAAGTATTTTCTTTCTATCCTCTTTTGGACCCAAGGCATAGCAGAGCTGCCAACTCTCACGAAGAGGTAAGGGAGGGAGAGAGGGAAGGGAGGGAGATCGAGAGAAGAGAGGGAGAGAGAGAGATCGAGAGAAAAGAGAGATCGAGAGAAAAGAGGGGAGAGAGAGAGTCGAAAGAGAGGGGAGACAGAAGAGAGGGAGAAGGGGGAGAGGGAGATGGGGAGAGGGAGAGAGGGAGAAGGGGAAAAGGGGGGGAGAGGGGAGAAGAGGGGGGAGAAGGGGGAAGGGGAGGGGGGAGAGGGAGAAGGGGGGAGAGGGAGAAGGGGGACAGGGAGATGGGGGAGAGGGAGAAGGGGGAGAGGGAGTGGAACGATAGCACATTATAACGCGCAGCCGTCCCATTCCGACCAAAGATTATAGAGCAGAGCTGCTCTCGTATCTTTGATTGCGGCCGCCGCCGCCTAACCCCCCGACCCACCATTGCACCCAAAGATGATAGAGCAGAGTTGTATAATATTTGAATGGGCGGGCTTGTGATCACGGCGGGCTTGTGATCTTTGCTTGTGATGTCTCGACAATTCGAGGGATATAATAGGTAACAGCCGCCGCATTCTCGGACACGAATCTGAGCTCGAAAAATCCCGTGGCCACTGGGCCTAATGTGTCCGCGGGCCATATTTTGGAAATAAATCCCTTACAAGAACAAAACCTAAAATGTACAGAAGTGTTAAAACTGTCTTTATTATTATGGTAAGTAAAGATCTATTAAACATAAGTCTAATAACTTTATAATGTACCGACAAACCCATTTCCCAATGGCTGTTGATGGGAGAACAGAAAATAACATTTTCACGACAGAATATCGACTGAAAATAATAAAAATATTTTCTCACCTTTCTTTTTTATTGGGGAACCTAAAGAATGACAGGTCGGGTCATTTAGATTTACGATTAGAATACTTGATAGCAGAGCAGTGAGATGGAATTTAGATCAGGACGCCATGACAGTGTGGGGGAAGCCCAATAAATGCTTAACAAAATGGCGTCGACGGTCACACACGTCATACTACGCGTTTTTCGAGGAGTGGTCTATCTTGTCCCTCTAAGATCTTTGGCCACTGCTGCTCCGTCATTCGCGCCGACCCCTCGTAACCACGCACCTAGTATCTTTGCCCCGCACGAGAGCCGTCGCCGACATGAAATGTCGCGTTCCTTTACTCCAGAGATGCTGCCTGACCCGCGGAGTTACTCCAGTTTTTTGTGTCTATCTTCGGTATAAACCAAGTTGCTAAGCCGGGCAAAATGACTCGCTGTTTAGGTTGCCCGGCGGCACTTTGGGTGGTATGTGGCATCCGGGCATCCGCTAATTTCGAGCCCTGATTGAATACATGTTACTGAGAACAGTACAGAGCAGGAGGGTGGTGGTGGGGGGGGGGGGGGGGGGGGGGGGGGGGGGGGGGGGGGGGTGGGGGGGGGGGGGGGGGGGGGGGGTCAGAGTTCAACAGACTGGACTGTTTGGAATCTGTAGACTGGACAATGTTCAAGGACTCGCCAACGGACCTGAACGAATAGGCCACAGTTGTTACAGACTTCATAAAGAAATGTGTGGAGGACTGCACCCCTTTGAGATCCGCACTCTTCTGAAGACCAGACACCGGGCATTCATGTCTGATGATACAGTGGTCTACAAGAATTCCAGATACGACCTTGGTAAGGCCATCAAAAAGGCCAAAAGGAACTTCTGCTTCAAACTGGAGGATGAGAGAGATGTTCGGCAGTTGTGGCGGGGCCTGAATGCAATCACCTACTACAAGGCGAAATCAGGAGGCAGCTCGAATGTCGGCGAAACATCACTTCCTGACGAGCTCAATACGTTTTACGCACGTTTTGATAGGGAGAATACTGATGTGCCTTCCCGAGCCCCATTCGCTGTGATGGTATCTCAGTCTCAGTCACAGAGGCCGACAGAAAATCCTTCAGAGGAGTGAACCCTTGAAATGCGCCTGGACCTGATGGTATACCCGGTCGTATTCTAAAAACCTGTGCGGACCAACTGCGTGGCGTTTTTACAGACATTTTCAACCTCTCACTTCTGAGGTCTGAGGTTCCCACCTGCTTTAATAGGGCATCAATTATACCAGTGCCCAAGAAGAGCAAGGTGACGTGCCTCAATGACTATCGACCAGTGGCACTAACGTCTGTGGTGATGAAGTGCTTTGAGAGGTTGATCATGGCGCAAATCAACTCCTACCTCGACAAAAACCTGACCCATTGCAGTTCGTTTACCGCCACAACAGATCAACGGTGGATGCGATTCCGCTGGCCCTCCACTCCGCTCTGGACCACTTGGACAACAAAAACTCATGGCTGTTATTCATGATTACAGCTTGGCATTTAACACAATCATCCCCTCCAAGCTGATTACCAAACTTGCAGAACTGGGTCTCTGCGCATCCCTCTACAATTGGATCCTCGACTTCCTCATTCACAGACCACAGTCTGTTCGTATTGGTGGAAATGTGTCAGCCTCGTTAATAATCAGCACGGGAGCACCTCAAGGCTGCGTGCTCAGCCCCTTGCTGTACTCACTGTTTACTCATGACTGCGTAGCCATTCAAGTTCGCTGATGACACCACTATTGTGGGACGTATCACTGATGTGGATGAGTCAGAGTATAGGAGAGAGATCGAGCGACTGTCCATATGGTGCCAGCACAATAACCTGGCCCTCAACACCAGCAAAACTAAGGAACTCATTGTGGACTTTGGAAGGAGTAGGATGTGGACCCCCAGTCCCGTTTATATGAAAGGGTCAATGGTTGAAAGGGTCAAGAGCTTCAAATTCCTGGGCGTGCTCATCTTTTTTTTTTTTTTAAGATAAGATACATTTATTGTCATTTGGACCCCTTGAGGTCCAAACGAAATGCCGTTTCTGCAGCCATACATACAAACACATAGACCCAAGACACAACATAATTTACATAAACATCCATCACATTGCTGTGATGGAAGGCCAAATAAACTTACCTCCCCCCTGCACCCCCCCACCCCCCCCCCCGATGTCAGAGTCAAAGTCAAAGCCCCCGGCTGGCGATGGCGATTGTCCCGCAGCCATTAAAGCCACACCGGGTGGTGCTAGATCGCACACCGGGTCTTGGTGTTAGAGCCCCCGGCGTGCGCTCGCAGACTCCCGCGGCCATTCCAAGCCGCGCGGGGCGGTGATGTTAGGCCCCGCTCCAGGAGCTCTTCAACCCCTGCAACTCGGGCGGGGGAAGTCGCCGTTGCGAGGGCCCTGAAAAGCGGTCTCCGCGGGCTCCCAGTGCCGCCGTCCACCGACCTGTCGTTGGAGCCTCCGACTCTCCGGTCGGGCCGCAGCAGCAGCAGCAGCAGCAGCAGCAGCAGCACTCCACCACCGCTCCACCCGCTCCGGACTCGGCCAGCCCCGCGACGGTGAGTTGTAGCACCAGAGTCCCCGGCTTCTTCCTGTTGGAGGCCCGCTCGAGGGGAAAAGGTCGGGTCTCCAGTGCAGGGAGAGATTTAAAAAGTTCCCCCCCCCCCTCCCACCCCCACCCCCACCCCCCCCACACACACACCCCAACAAAAAATAACAAAAACTACATTAAAAACACAGACAGAAAATAATAAAACGCGGACAGACTGCAGAGGCCGCTGCTGGCCAGAGCCGCGCCGCCCACCGGATCTCTGAAGATCTTTCTTGGTCCGAGAACACTGATGCTATTATTAAGAAAGAACATCAGCGCCTCTACATCCTGAGAAGATTACGGAGAGTCGGTTTGTCAAGGAAGACTCTCTCTAACTTCCACAGGTGCGCAGCAGAGAGCACGCTGACCGGTTGCATCGTGGCTTGGTTCAGCAACTTGAGCGCCCTGGAGAGGAAAAGACCACCAAAAGTAGTAAACACTGCCCAGTCCATCATCGGCTCTGACCTCCTTTCCATCGAGGGGATCTATCACAGTCGCTGCCTCATTAAGGACCCACATCATCCTGGCCACACATTCATCACCCCTCTACCTTCAGGTAGAAGGTACAGGAGCCTGAAGACTGCAATGACCAGGTTCAGGAATACCTACTTCCCCACAGCCATCAGGTTATTAAACTTGGCTCGGACAAAACTCTGAACATTAATAACCCATTTTACTTCGGAGTCATGTGAGTGACTACGTGAAGAACCCGCCAGCCAGCATGCGCATCATATCGTCTATCGCATTGCGCAACGACGGGCTGGGGAAACGTTGCTCCACCAGCGGTCCAAACCTGAAGGTAAGTTTTTACCTTTTTTCCAGGTTTGTTTTCTTCTTACAGGACCTCAGACATCGCGAGTAAGCCCTTCTTCAAGGACCGCGAGGAAATCCCGGCTGCGAAAATCGCGGGGATCTGGCTCGAGGGAAGCCCGACCACAAACATCGCGGGGCCCTTCTTCAGGCGGAAACAGCAGAGATAACCGGCTTGGGGGAAACCCGACAGAATGCCAGCTGCAACAACCGCGGGGATACCGGGCTCGGGTAGCCCGGCTGCGGGGACCACGGAACCCGGCTTCTGGGACCATGAGAAGACCGC
The DNA here is from genome assembly GCF_028641065.1 of Leucoraja erinaceus. NCBI lineage: Eukaryota > Metazoa > Chordata > Chondrichthyes > Rajiformes > Rajidae > Leucoraja > Leucoraja erinaceus. The sequence continues at coordinate 6,233,723 of NC_073383.1, forward strand.
GGGTAACCCGGCTCGAGGGGGAGAACCTCGGCTACGGGGACCGTGGAAGGAAACGGATACGGAACAAGGAAGTGCGGGTAGCCGCTGGCAACTTCAGACTTCGGCTGCCCACAGAGGGGTACAGCCAAATGGAATCTGAGAGGCCTAGACTGGAAGATGGAGCATGGATAACGTCCGCTGAGCGTTCATCCCACTAAGGTGATACTCCATCCTGATATGGCCCATGGAGGAGCCATATCAGCGCAGGTCTCCTCGAGGGCCTGCGGCAGCACCTCTTTCAGGGCTGCTTTCAAATCTCTCTCTCTGTGAAGGTGAGTGCGAGATGTCAGTTGGTAACTGACTCCAAACTCGGAAGTATGTCTGGGGAACATACTGGAGTGCATGCGTGAGGTCCGCAGTGGTTTCCCAGAAAGGGGGTAAAGCCAAGAGTAAGACGGATAGGTACCGCAGTGGTTTCCCAGAAAGGGGGTAAAGCCAAGAGTAAGACGGTTAGGCCTAGAGATGTGTACGTCCCAGGACGTTTAACCCAGATGGAGCATGAATAGCGTCCTCGGGCGTTTATCCCACAAAATGTGATGCTCCATCTTGATATGGTCCATGGAACGGGGCCATATCAGCGCATGTCTCCTCGGGTCCTGCGGCAGCACCTGTGTCAAGACTGCTTACAGATCTCCCTCTCTGTAGAGGGAAGTGCGAGGGATCAGTGCATAACTGACTCCAAACTGGGAAGGATATCCACGCTATCTGGGGCATGAAAATCCAGGAGAGAAAACTCCAACAATTTTTTTAATTACTTGCCTGCTGTTGATGTACAATGCACACTTCATAATGTACTGAAATGCCATCAGACCTGCCTTACAACCAAATTTGCAGGCTGATGTAAGGACAGCAATGTCCAGCCGCCAAATCTTCTCTTCGAGGAAGACCTATCCAACAGGTAAGACCTGGATGAGGAAGCAAAGCTGTCGGAACTAATCAAGGTACCAACAACAAGCAAAGCTTCATCTTTCTGCGACATCACACCCCATGTGTCCATCGGCAGTAAGTGGTTCACTGAAGCTGGGCAAAGGTCTTCTAGGCCAAGGCCAAGGCCCAAGCCATTGCTCAGTAAATTTATGGAAGTCACGTACCCCAGCAGTCCTCTCCAAACTAAGGACGGAAATTGAACCCACATCAGGGGCCTTTTGGGCTTACCATACGACCACCGGTAACCATGGAGGTAGGTGGGTCTGGTACTTTCCAAAAACATGGTAGGTGAACGATTTACAAGTTGGTAATATTTACACTTGATTTGCATAGGAAACTTCGTTACTGTCTAACAACTGGTTCCCATTCGCAAGGATCACCGGAGATATTTGAAATTTAACTGGATGGGGCAATAAAGACGTACGGGCGGGTGGGCGGCGTGACTCACGTCGCAGCGGCCTCTGCAGTCCATCTGTCGTTTTTTATTTTTTGTCTTGTTTGAATGTCGTTTTTATTGTTTTTTTAAACTGGGTATGTGTGTGTGGGGGTGGTGGGGGAAACTTTTAAAATCTTTCCCCTGCATGGAGAACCCAACCTTTTCTCTGTCGGGTCTCCGTTGTCGTTGGTGTTTAGCACCGTGGAGCGACCTGGAACGACCTGGGGCTCCAGTCACGGAGCTGCGGACCTACTTACCATCGTGGAGCTGGCCGAGTTCGGAGCGGGAGGAGCTGTTGTGGCGCGCTGCTGCGGCCCGACCCCGGAGATTCGGAGGCTTACCGCAGGTCTGGTGGACAGTAACACCGGGAGCCCGCGGGTCCCTGCTGGGAGACCGCTTTTCTGGGCTTCCGCAACGGCGACTTCTCCCGTACGAGTTGCGGGGTTGAGGGTGACCTGGAGCAGGACCTTACATTGCCCGGCGCGGCTTTAAATGGCTGCGGGACAGTTAGCGCACGCCGGGGGCTCCAACACCAAGACCCGGAGCGTGGCCTTGTATCACCCGGCGCGGCTTTAATGGCCGCGGGACACTTACCATCGCCCGCCGGGGCTTTGACTCTGACACGGGAGGAGAATGAGGAGAGCTGGGGAGAGATAAGACTTTGCCTTCCATCACAGTGAGGAGGAGATTCACTGTGATGGATGTTTGTGTAAATTGTGTTGTGTCTTGGTTCTTTTTCTTGTGTGTATGACTGCAGAAACCAAATTTCGTTTGAACCTCAATGAGGTTCAAATGACACAAATAAATTGTATTGTATTGTATTGTATTGTAATAACAGTTAAAGAATGACCTAACTTCAGCTCCCAGGTTATTTACCAAATTGCTAAATACCAGGGCGAGCCCAAAATCAATTGTTATGGCCTATCTGGAAGATATTCTAAACGATGTATTTTGCAAAAATTAACTGTATCAGCCGCAAGCTATATTTGAGATTCTCATCCATCCGGTTAAATTTAAGTTGATAACAACTGGAGTTATTGATTATTGGGATTTACCTTTAACTCTATTAATTTGGCTGTGACTCCACCCTGGGGCAAGAGATTAGAATTAGTAGAAGCACATCAAATGACCAGTGTAATTCGCAATATAGTGGCTGTGATTTCAGCAGTGCAATTTGGGCCTTGCATTATCAGAACTACTGGTAAAAACTGGGTGCATTCTATGGGTTAAAGGTTATTGTACACATATGCATAATCTGCATGTTCAACTCCAAGTTGATACACTTTGGTAGTGGCATATATTAATCACATGAGTGCAATCAACTCAGTATCCTGTGATAGTTTACATAACCTCATTTGGCGCTGGTGTATCATCACGTAAAATCAATGATAACACAGAATGGATGTTGGATCATATATTTAATGACATTGTCTGAAAATCGAGATGTTTTGCAACCTGACCATCACCAGTTGCAAAAAATATGTGTGTGATGCATGGACTCGTTTCCACGGTATGAAATCACAGAGCTTTGAAATCTTCACGTAGTCGCGTGACTTTGAAGTCAAATAGTAAGATTAAACGAGAACTTACCAGTTTGAAGTTTGATCTTTATTTTATGAGAAGTTACGTTGAGGGATTACATGCCCTTCACTCCCAAACCTCTATCATAAAGGTCAGCTGGTATGCTGGTTCCCTAATCGTACTATATTCAGTTCTCCAACTGTCATCTGATTTCACACCGCTGCGTTGAAGATTGATGCGCATGCGGGCTGGTGGGTTCTTCATGCAATCCCTCAACGTAACTCCTCATAATATAAAGATCAAACTTCAAACTGGTAAGTTCTCGTTTAATCTTGCTATTATCTGTTATTTTGCACTTCATCAGTTTATTTATTCATGTGTGTATATATTTATACTATGGTATATGGACACACTGAACCTGTTCTGTAGTCATGCCTACTATGTTCTGTTGTGCTGAAGCAAAGCAAGAATTTCAAGACACATGACAATAAACTCTCTTGAATCTTGAATCTTGAATCTATGGGGTCACTGGAACTTTCCTTCATGCTCGAGGGAAGTTCCCGAATACGCACGGCCTCAGTTTGGTCGAAGAAAATTTCTCAGCATGTTGAAGCGTTGGTAAGTCTTGGCTGGCTCTACCTCCGGATCCTCGAGGTCGGTTGCAGGTTGGAGGCCGCCAGCTCCGCCATTAGGCCTCAGCTCAGACGGGGGAAGAGAAGGGGGATACGACAAGAAAGTCGCATTCCCCCGAAGGGAGAGACAGAAAGCCCTGTTTCACCCCCCCCTCCCATACATACCGCAACCTAATAACCAAAAGTTTAACTGAACAAGACAAAAAAAACAACACAAAAAAGTAAAAACAGACACTGCAGGCGAGCCGCAGCCATTTCACAGCGACGCCACTTCCATTGTTGGTAATTAGTTAATGAGTTTGTCCAGGGCCGTGGTATATTAACGGCCCAGTCTGTTCCTCTTACATGGTGTAAGCTTGTCGCTTTTGCAAAGATTGCTTATAAAGGCCGTGTGAGTCCATCGAAAACATCTTAACGGGATAATTGGACATATTTTTCCGTAACGGGTCTGTCTTACATCTCTTCATCTTTTGGCCGTGGCATCTTTTTTTTATCACTTTGTATCTCTCATCCTGCTTGAATCAGGGGCTTCCTCCTGCACTACCTCCAGCCAGAAGCTGAGTCATGACTTTCCTAAATGTTTCCACTTTCCTGTACTAACTAATTCCTGAAGATAGACACGAAAAGCTGGAGTAACTCAGTGGGACAGGCAGCATCTCTGGAGAGATGGAACGGGTGACGTTTCTGGCCGAGACCCTTCTTTGGATTCTGAAGAAGGGTCTCGACCCGAGACGTCACCCATTCCTTCTCACCAGAGATGCTGCCTGTCTCGCTGAGATACTTCAGCTTTTTGTGTCTATCTTTGGTTTAAACCAGCATCTGCAGTTCCCTCCTGCACCTACCTAACTCCCTTCCCAATTATCCCATTATGCTTCTCAGCTCTCCTAATTACTGTTGGAATATTCTACTCATTCTCCTCTCTCATGTCAACATTAGAATCAAACACTTCCAGGCACTCGCCAACATGAGAGTGTTGCAGCGGCACACTGGGTATAACTGCTGCCTCACAGCACCAAAGTGGGAGAACTAGTGTGAATGGGTGATCAATGATCGGTGTGGACTCGGTGGGCAGAAGGGCCTGTTTCCATTCTGTATCTCTGAACTAAACTAAACCTCTGTGTCAACTACTTGCCCCACACACCACCTTTAAATTTTGCAGCTCTACTATCTCCCAACTTTCAAACAAGGTTGTGTTTAATGTCCTGAAACAAGATATAGAATTATCATCAGAGTACGTACAGTTTCAATCGCTTAGAACGCAGATTAAAACTTGTCGTAGCACATAGAACAGTAGAGCAAAAGAACAGGCCCTTCGGCCCACAATGTCTGTGCCGATCCTGGTGCTAAACCTATCTTCTTTTCACCTGCACATAAACCATATCCCTCCATTCCTTGCACATGCATGTATGTTCTAGGCACCCACCACCCTCTGTGTAAACCAAAAACTCATTCTGCAGTTAAACTTTGCATTTCTCAACTTAAAGCTATGTCCTCTAGTGTTTAAATTTTTCATCCAGAGAAAAAGGTTTTGATGATCTAACTCATCACTACCTCTCATAATTTTAGATAATTCTCTCCACAACTTCCAGAGAAAACAATCCGAATCAGCCCAACATCTCCCTGTAGCTAATATTTCCTGATCCAGGCATAATTCTGGTAAACCTTCTCTGCACCCTCTTCAAAGCCTCCACATCCTTCCTGTATTACCACGACCAGAACTGCACACAATACTCTAAATGCAACCTAACCAAAGTTTATATAAAGTCCTATAACCAAAGTCATATAAAACTCATAAGGTCATGACATAGGAGTAATAGCAGAATTAGGCCATTCGGCCCATCAAGTCTGCCATTCATTAATTTTTCATCTACCTCTCCCTCCTAACTCCCTAACCCCATTCTCCTGCCTTCTTCCCATAACCCCTGACACCCATACTAATCAAGAATCTATTTATCTCTGCTTTAAAAATATCCATTGACTTGTCCTCCACAACCTGTGGCAAAGAATTCCATAGGTTCACCACCTTCTGACTAAATAAATTCCTTCTCCTCCCTAAAGGACTTCCTTTAATTCTGAGGCCATGACTAATCCTAGACTCACTCACTAGTGGAAACATCCTCTCCACATCCACTCTATCTAAACCTTTCACTATGCGGTGCATTTCAATGAGTTGCCCCCTCATTCTTCTAAACTCCAGCGATTACAGGCCCAGTGCCATCAAATGCACATCATATGTTAACCCATTCATTCCTGGGATCATTTTTGTAAACTTCCTCTGGCCCACTCCAGTGCCAGCGCATCCTTCATGATACATGATGCCTAGTGTCCAGACCACCACGCAAACTAACCTCCCTTCCATTGACTCCATCTGCACTTCACGTTTCCTCAGCGAGTCCAGCAGCATAATCAAAGACCAGTCACACCGCAGTCACACCCTCTCTCCCATCAGGCAAGAGGTACAGAAGTGTCAAAACCCACACCTCCAGATTCAGGGACAGTTTGTTCCTAGCTGTTATCAGGTAACTGAACCACCCTACCAACAACTAGAGCGGTCCTGGCCTGCCATCCACCACATTGGAGACCCTTGGACTATCTTTAATCGGACTTTATTAGACTTTATCTTGCACTAAACATTATTCCCTTTATCCTGTATCTACTGTGGACGGCTTGATTGTAATCATGTATAGTCTTTCCACTGACTGGATCATATGCAAAAAGAAAGCTTTTCACTGTCCCTCAGTATACATGACAATAAATAAACTAAATTTAGTGACAACTATCTAGGCTTGACCTTGCAAAGCACATTGCAAACAACTTTTAATTGGCTATATTTACTGTACATATGTCTGAATACGAGTGAGATTCCAATACTATCTTATCAGACTCAGCGTCACTGCACAAAGACCAAGAGAAAACACTAGGGGACAGTAAAGATGACCACACTCATCCTGTAGCTGTACAAGTTGTTGGTGAGACCACACTTGACATACTGTGTGCCGTTCTGGTCACCCAGCTACTGGAAGGATATCATTAAGTTGGAAAGGGTGCAGAAGAGATTCACCAGGATGTTACCTGGGCTTGCGGGCTGGAGTTACAGGGAGAGGATGGACAGACTGGGACATTTTCCTTCGGAGCGTCGGAGGCTGAGGGATGACCTTATTGAGGTGTACAAGATCATAAGAGGGCATGGATAAAGTGAACGCTCCCAATCTTTTTCACAGTAGAGGATCCCAAAACTAGAGGGCACAGGTTTGAGGAGAGAGGGGAGAGATTTGGTAGGGACCTCAGGGACAACTATTTTACTTAGAGGGTAGTCTGTATCTGGAACGAGCTGCCAGATGAAGCCATGGAAGCAGATAATGACTTTTAAAAGACATTTGGGTGGATATATGGATAGGAAGAGTTTAGAGGGAAATGGGCAAAAGCAGGAAAATGGGACTATCCTGTGTTGTTCAGCGTGGTTAAGGTGGGCTGAAGGGCCTGATCCCCTGCCGTATATATATCTGACAATCTCAAAATGACTTTTTTCTTCCTTTATTTCTTTGAAACTCTTGATGTCTTGTTGGGAAGAGGCAATTGGATCTCAATTCCAACCACATTTTTCGTGATAAACATTGGCTACTTTAACCTACACCAAATGTTTATGGCGATCCTGCCTTGGAAAGTTCCTTGTTGTTTTGCATAAAGTTAACAGGGAAGCTGTTGAATCCTGTCCAGCAATCTGTAGAAGATTAGTCTATACACTAGTGCTAACAAAAGAATGGAGGAAGACACATACATCGGGATTATGACCTTTTCTTGACAAAATGTATGTCCAGTGGTGATACATGCATTTGAATCCACATCACAGTTACAATTAATCAATACATTGATATCCATCAAGTTTATAAAAATAATCAACAAATAATTGTAATTTAGCGTTGACATTTTTACCATGATTTATCTGATGATACTTGATTAGAATTGGTCCTGATAGAATAGAATTTTATTCTACCATATTCCAATGACTCTATGATTCTATTCCAATTCCCTTTCATTGTACATTATCAGTCTCAAGGATAGACACAAAATGCTGGAGTAACTCAGCGGGACAGGCAGCATCTTTGGAGAGAAGGAACAGGTGATGTTTTGGGTCTTGACTGAAGTCGAGACTGACCCTTCTCCAGTCTGAAGAAGGGTCTCGACTTCTCTCCAGAGATGCTGCCTGTCCCTCTGTGTTACTCCTGCATTTTGTGTCCATGTTCGATTTAAACCAGCATCTGCAGTTCTTTCCTACACATCAGTCTCAAGGAAGTTGTTAATAGACAGCTTTTGCTGGCTTAACTTTGTCCCACTCCAACACAAAATCAGTGAATGCTGTCGGCATATAGGAGAGAGGAATCCAGAGCAGTTTAGCGTCAACTCCCACGGCGTACCGCGAGCGAGGGTGAACGGAGGTCAGAGCGTGGTGGATCCGCGACACGACCTTCATCAGGTTCGGCTCGGCCAGCCTCTCAATATACTTCTTCATGAGTGAACAAGCTGCAACACAATCCCAACAGCAGGTTTAAAACAAATCATCTCCACACCAGAGAGCATCAGGTTTAGATTTATTAATCATGCTCATGTTGTCAATCTGAAGATTAAAGAGAAAGACACAGAGTGCTGGAGTAACTCAGGGGGTCAGGTGACGTTTCACAGAGTGCTGGAGCAACTCAGCGGGTCAGGCAGCATCGCTGGAGAACATGGATAGGTGATGTTCCACAGAGTGCTGGAGTAACTCTGAATCAGGCAGCATCTCTATGCATGTTCGCCAAAGATACTGCCAGCTTCGCTGAGTTACTCCAGCACTTGGTGTCTATCTTTGGTATAATCCAGCATCTGCAGTTCCTTGTTTCTAGAAGATCGGGGAGATTAGGGCTGTTGATAAATACTCTATTGAGCTTCTACAGGCAGAGTTTCAAGTCAAAAAACCATTATCATTTGGGAAAAGTTAAGAGACCAAGATGGGCATACATCCGCACAATGTCTCTACTTCCTAAGAAGATTCAGAATGGCAATAAATACTCTCTTGAACGTCTACAGGTGTACAGTAGAGACTGGTTGCATCATGTAGGTAGGTATGTTGCAAAACCTACCTTCAGCGGTGCTGCAGTTCTGCCGCTGCCCGTGTGCGCAACTTTGGCGCCTTTGAGAGGGGGGCGGGTTTAAAACGCGATTTTCTCTAGGCTGTTGAAATCTATGTTGTTCAGCCTACTTAGTTGCTGACGAAAAATCGCTGCGAAATTTGTTCGCTGCAGGTATTTTTAAACTAAATTGGATTATTTAATTGTTATACAGGTGCACAACCCATTTTTTATCCGGTAGGTATTTTTAAACTAAATTGGATTATTTAATTGTTATAGTAAATTAAAAATCATCCTTTAAAGCCGCGAACCCCGACAATGGGATGGATCTCATGTAGGGAACAAGGCAAGGTAGGTTGTTTATTTTTACATTAAAAAGGCTTCTTAAGATCCCTTTATACAAAATTTTATGTTGCGAGTAGCTGACTTGGGGGCCCATTCAAATTCTGCAGTGTCTTTCATGCCGACATGGGTTACAAATTCACCGCAATGGCAGCGTTCTAAACCAGCGCGTTCCACAGAATCCCACTGGCAAGCTGATTTAAAAGGCCATTAATTTACAGCAATTGAAAACTAAATCCCTTCCATTTGGCCTATAAATTAATGTCAATGAGATTTAAAAATCATGTTTTATTGTGAATTCTTGTGCGAATGTTCTTTGGCCACTTAGGCTATTTAAAAATGTTAATCTTTCCTTAAGAAATGGATAGATGTTTAGATCTAGTAATTGAATTTTGGAATTAGCTACAATTGGGTAACTAACTAATTATATGCTTTAATTTCAGGTCATCCAAGTAAGATTGTTTAATATTTGTTTCAGAATGCTTCAATCTATAATAACTGAAAATTTCTTTCAGTTCTCTTAATTTTTAAGAAAGTTATGGGCTTTAGGGTCAAGGTCAAAAACCTTGGCGTGATATTTGACTCAGCACTGAAATTTGACAAACAAGTCAATGCCGTGGTAAAAGCTAGCTTCTTCCAGCTTCGGACGATAGCTAAAATTAAAAAATTCCTCCAGTTTGATGACCTGGAAAAGATCATCCACACATTCATCTCTTCCCGCCTCGATTACTGCAACTCCCTTTACACTGGCATCAGCCAATCTTCCCTGTCCCGCCTGCAACTGGTCCAAAACGCCGCAGCGAGACTCCTGACGGGCACCCGAAAAAGGGACCACATCACCCCGATCCTGGCCTCTCTCCACTGGCTCCCTGTGCGGTTCCGTATAAACTTCAAGATTCTCCTCCATGTCTACAAAGCCCTCAATGGGCTTGCCCTGCCCCCACCTACATAAAGTCTTCTCACCCACCACTCCACCTCCAGGCCCCTCAGATCGGCCGACTTGGGGCTGCTGAATATCCCACGGTCTAGGCATAAGCTCAGGGGCGACCGCGCTTTTTGCGGTTGCAGCCCCTAGACTGGAACAGCATCCCCTTTCCCATCAGAACTTCCCCCTCCATCAACTCTTTTAAGTCAAGACTAAATCTTATCTATACTCCCAAGCCTTTCCTGACGTCCTCTGAGTGAGGGCTACATGTATATATGTATGCAGTTTTTGTTGTTTTGTTGTGCTATTCTTATAACAAATGTAAAGCACTTTGGCCAACGAGAGTTGTTTTTTAAATGTGCTATTTAAATAAATGTGACTTGACGACTTTAGACTGACCTCGATCACAGCTTTTGTGTTAAGTCAATGGAAAATCAATTGGGAACCATCAGGTTCTTGAACACTATGCACTCATTAAGAAACATTTAGACAGGTACCTGGATAGGACAGGTTTGGAGGGATATGGACCAAATGCTGGCAGGTGGGACGAGTGTAGCTGGGGCATGTTGGCCGGTGTGGGCAAGTTGGGCTGAAGGGCCTGTTTCCATTCTGTATCAATCGATGACTCTATGACAGGTTTCGAGGGGCCCAATGCAGGCCGGTGGAACAAGTGTAGATGGGACAGGAAGAATTTCTTTAGTCAGAGGATGGTGAATCTGTGGGGATTTTTTTGCTGCAGATGGCTGCGGAGGTCGGCAGTGGATATTTTTAAGGCAGAGATAGATAGATCTTGATTAGTACGAGCGTCAGAAGTTATGGGGAGAAGGCGGGTAAATGGGGTTAGGAGAGAAAGATAGATCAGCCATTATTGAATGGCTTGGGTGTGATGGGCCGAATGGCCTAATTCTGCTATCACTTATGATGTTGGCCGGTGTGGACAAGTTGGGCCAAAGGGTCTGTTTCCATGCTGTATGACTCTTGGCCTCTATTACTCCAACTTAACCACGATCCATAGGTCTCTGATGCTGTGAGGCAGTGGCACCATCCATATGGATCATTATCAAATCCAATTAGATTGAATTGACCTGAAAGCACATGAAGTATGAATAAAAACTGCTTACTTTTGTCCAGGTAGTCATCCCCGTAATCCTCCTGCACATCTCGTGGTAACCGGCCCCACAGCTTGATTAATTTCTCCTTTATTAGGTCAGGGTTGGCTATGCGCGTTTTAAAATAGCCTGGTTCGATGCAAGCCACCTTCACTCCAAAGCATTGTAGATCCCTCCTGAAACGTCAGAGGACAGAGTATAGCATTGTTACCGACTTACAACCATCTCGTAGGTGTGTGCTTTCGTTCAACCTCTTGATTTTGGGTAGAAGAGGGATCAGTGGAAGATGTTTGCGATGCCCCAGTCGGCAGCGTCTGATGGGACCCAATAACCTTCTGTCCAGAATCACAATAAGGGGTCAGTGTGGGAGGAGGCAGAGTGGGGAGAGGACAGTGGGGAGGGGGCAGAGTGGGGAGGGGTGGAGTGGGAAGTAGGTAGGGGTCTGTGTGCAGTTTATACGTTCTCCCCATGACCAGCGTGGGTTTAGGATAGTGCTAGTCTGCGGGGATTGCTGATCGGCACGGACTTGGTGAGCCGAAGGACCTGTTTCTACGCTGCATCTCTAAGCTAAAGTAAACTGAAGAGCAAGTTAAAAAAGAAAATCAGGGGGGCATAAAGGGGACAGGAGATGGCTCTGGCAGATAATATTTAGGATAGTCAGCTGGGACTAGTGTAGATGGTCGCGGGAGCAATTTGTGCTGGGCCTGTTTTCGCACTCTATGACTATGGATCTACAGATGCTGCCTGAAATACTGAGTCCCTCCAGAACAGTGTTTGATGCCAGATTTGTTGCTAGGACTTGAGAAATGGGGTGAGGTTGATCAGGCTTGGACTCTATTCCTTGAAGCACAAGAGGCTGAGGTGTGATCTTCTAGAGGTGTATAACATAATGAGAGGAATAGATTGGATAGAGGCACAGATTTAATTGGAATCTGAGGGGTAACTTTTTCATGCAAAGGGTGGCGGGTGTATGGAATGAGCTGCCGGAGGAGGTAGTTGAGGCTGGGACTATCGCAAGGTTTAAGAAACAGTTAGACAGGCATGTGGATAGGTTAGGTTTGGAGTACCAAATGAAGGCGTGGGACTAATACAGAGATGGGACTTGGTGGCCGGTGTGGACAAGCTGGGCTGAAGTGCCGTTTCCATGCTGTATGACTCTATTACCAGAGTTTCGCTGTACTGTACTATACTGTTCTCATTGCTGTGCTGACCTGAGACTATCATTGAAGGCTTCGATGCCAAACTTGGAGATGCAGTATGATCCTCCGACGTTGCTCAGCCTGCCACATATGCTGGCCATGTTCACAATCCTGCCTCTCGCCCTCTTTATCAGCGGGATCATGCTGAGCGTGACCTCGATCAATCCTATCAGGTTAACGTCCAGCAGCACCTTGTAGTCATCGATGGTCAGCCAGTCACTCGGACCAATGGGTTGAGCGATCCCGGCGTTGTTCACCAGGCCCCACAGCCCTGCGATCATTCAACAAAACAACAGAGCAGCTTTAATGAAGAAACAAAGAACCACACACGCTGGTTGACACAAAGTACTGGAATAACCCAGTGGGTCAGGCAGCATCTCTGGAGGAAAAGGATAATAATAATAATAATAATAATAATAATAATAATAATAATAATAATAATAATAATATATTTTATTGTCATTGCACATAAGTGCACCGAGATTTGGGTATGCAGCTTCCATCCGACATCATAACTTAAGTAACTACTAAAAGTTAGGTTTAGATACCCCGAGAACATGGTTTGGACAAAGAACATTACATCAGTAAAATAGTCAAAACAGATTAAAGTGCAGATATGTCTGTGCAATGTGACCATCCGAGGGAGACAGTCCGTGAGGGTGGGGGGCACTCAGCAGGGCCAGTTCAGAGCAGCTATAGCTCTGGGAAAGAAGCTGTTCCTGAATCTGGAGGTGCGGGCGTAGAAGGCCTTGTAATGTCTGCCGGAGGGAAGTAGTTTGAACAGTCCATTACAAGGGTGTGAGGAGACTTTATGGATGCTGACGGCCTTCCTGAGGCACCGTGTGCGGTAGATGTCCGCCAAGGCTGGTAGCGGTGTCCCATTGATCTGCGCTCTATGGACTGCGCTCTTCAGCGGTGTTGGTGGACCATGTGAGGTCTTCTGAAATGTGAGTGCCCAGAAACTTAAAGCTGGACACTCTCTCCACACTTTCCCCGTAGATGGAGATTGGGCCGTATTCTCCATTATGTGACCTCCTGAAGTCGATAATCAGCTCCTTGGTCTTGGAGGTGTTTATGGACAAGTTGTTACGTGCGCACCAGTCCGCCAGGTTCTGCACCTCCGCTCTGTGGTTTGTTTCATCACCGTTGGTGATCAGCCCGATCACCGTTGTGTCGTCTGCAAACTTGACGATGGTGTTGGTGTTGAATGAAGGAACACAGTCGTGTGTGAAGAGGGAGTAGAGCATGGGGTTCAGTACACAGCCCTGTGGTGTGCCGGTGCTCAGGGTGATAGTGGAGGACAGGTGTGGGCCGGGCCGAGTGTCACTGCCTGCGGTCGCTCCGTCAGAAAATTCAGGATCCAATCGCATATCGGCGAGCTGAGGCCTAGCTGGTGGAGTTTGGTGGTGAGCTTGATGGGGATGACCGTATTAAAGGCAGAGCTGTTTATGAAGAGCATCCTCACGTACGTGCCCTGTCTTTCCAGGTGAGTCAGGACAGTGTGAAGGGCCAGAGAGATGGCATCCTCTGTGGATCTATTTGCCCTGTATGCAAATTGATGAGAGTCCAGTGAGGCAGGGATGTGGGATATGTTGTGGGAGAGGACCAGCCTTTCCAAGGACTTCATTGGTATTGGAGTTAGGGCGACCAGGCAGTAGTCATTCAGGTTGGTGACTTTAGACTTTTTCGGCACCGGCACTATGGTAGCTGACTTCAGGCACTTGGGGACCGTTGCCAGAGATAGAGACAGGTTAAAGATTCTCGTGAATACCTCCGCCAGCTGTACAGCACAGTCCTTTAGTACCCTTCCCTGGACTCCATCCGGGCCTGCAGCCTTGTGTGGATTGATCCTACGCAGAGCGCACTGTACCTCCTGAGTGCTCAGTGTTAAGACCTGTCCCTCCGCCATGGCCGGGGTTATTCCACTCCTGGTGGTGTTGCCAGTTTCGAAGCGGGCAAAGAAGGTGTTAAGCTCATTGGCCAGTGTGATATCACCGTGGGGGTAAGCTGGGCTGCTCTTGTAGTCAGTGATGTCCCTGACACCCTGCCACATGCTTCTGGTGTCCGCGGTATTGAAGTGGTCTTCAATCCTTTGCCTGTGGATGTCTTTGGCCTTCTTTATACCTTTGTTCAGGTTCGACCTGGCCGCACTGTAGGCAGAAGTGTCCCCAGATTTAAAGGCATTGTTGCGTGCCCTTAGCAGATTCTGAACCTCCTTGTTCATCCACGGTTTCTGGTTTGGGAACATCTTTATTTGCTTGTCCACTGTGACAGTCTCCACACAGCAATTGATGTAGGAGAGCACAGTGGATGTGTACTCCTCCAAGTCTACCTCTGTACCACTGGTAGCCTGTTGTTCAAACAGGTCCCAGTCGGTGCGATCAAAGCAGTCCTGGAGTTGTAGGGTGGCATCCTCGAGCCATATGTTGACAGTCTTTATTGCAGGTTTGGTCTTGCGGATGAGGGGTTTGTATGCAGGCAGTAGAAACAGTGAGAGGTGATCGGTTTGTCCCAGGGATGGGCAGGAGAGAGCTCTGTATGCGTCCTTGATGTTGGTGGACACTTTATCCAGTGTGTTTAAGCCCCAGGTAGGGCACTGCACATGCTGGTGGAATTTGTGGGATGAGTGATGATTCGGGTCGGAACCCTTCTTCAGAATGTATAGAGGCAACAATTATACGTAATAACACATCAGAATTGTACGTAGCACCAGCATAAAATGCAGGTGGCTATGCAGGAGGAGCATGCCTATTATACGGCAGCCTTCATTTTATGCGTGGGTTACATGCTTGAAGATCTGCACGCAAGTCAAAAACGTATATGTGACCACACTATCACTAGTCAATACCTGCGCGGTATTCCAAAAATACCAGCGTGCAAATCAAGCTTTGCTATTAAACTTACAACTGAGTTGTTTCAAAAACACTTACAGTTAATCAAACACATGTTAAACGTGAGGTGCCTTTGTTTTAGAAACAAAGAACCGCAGACACTGGTTAATGCATAAAAGGACACAAAGTGCTGGAGTAAAGCCCCTGTCCCACTTAGGAGACCTAAACAGCAACCTCTGGTGACCTTGCCCCCCCACCCAAGGTTTCCATGAGGCCACCGGAGGTTTTGGCCACTCTCCCTAATGGTCGAAAGTGGTTTCCGCGTGGTCAAGGCTTCATCTAGGTTGCTGCTATTTTTTCACCATGATTAAAACCGGCCTCGACAAAAAATAGGTTGCCGTTTTTAAATCGATGATGTTTTAGTCACAGGTCTAGTCGAAGCCGCCTTTTTTCAGTCGAGGAAGGTTTTCAACATATGCCTGCGAGGTGGTAGGAGGTTGCAGGTCACCTCAACCTTGATTTTTTTTGGGTGGTGGGCAAGGTCACCAGAGGTTGCTGTTTAAGTCTCCTAAGTGGGACAGGGGCTTAACTCAGCGGGTCAGACAGCATCTTTGGAGAACATGGATAGGCTACGCTTTGGGTGGAGACCCCTTCTCAGACTCTAAATGTCACTTATTCATGTTCTCCAGAGATGCTGCCTGACCTGCTGAGTTACTCCAACACTCTTGTGTTATTTAATGCCTTCATCATATTGTGCCTTCCTAATACATGTTTCGTACTAGTGGTGGGCGGCGGTGGGCGGCGCGACTCTCGTCAGCAGCGGCCTCTGCAGTCTGTCCGCGTTTTATTATTTGTTGTCTATGTTTTTATGTAGTTTTTGTTATTTTTTGTTGGGGTGTGTGTGTGGGGGGGTGGGGGGGTGGGAAAACTTTTTAAATCTCTCCCTGCACGGGAGACCCGACCTTTTCTCATCGGGTTTCCGTTATCGTTGGGGCTGCAACGAGGAGCGGCCTCCAACAGGAAGAGACCGGGGACTCTGGTGCCGACGATTCACCGTCGCCGTCGCGGGGCTGGCCGAGTCCGGAGCGGGTGGAGCGGTGGAGGAGCGCTGCTGCTGCTGCTGCTGCGGCCCGACCGGAGAGTCGGAGGCTTCAACGGCAGGTCTGTGGACGGCGGCACCGGGAGCCCGCGGGTCCCTGGAGGGAGACCGCTTTTCAGGGCTCTCGCAACGGCGACTTCCCCCGCCCGAGTTGCGGGGTTGAAGAGCTCCTGCAGCGGGGCCTGACATCACTGCCCCGCGCGGCTTGGAATGGCCGCGGGACTCTGCGAGCGCACGCCGGGGGCTCTAACAGCAAGACCCGGTGTGCGACCTCGCACCACCCGGCGTGGCTTTAATGGCCGCGGGACAATCGCCATCGCCAGCCGGGGGCTTTGACTTTGACTTTGACTCTGACATCGGGGGGGGGGGAGAGTGCAGTGGAGAGATCAGTTTATTTGGCCTTCCATCACAGCGATGTGATGGATGTTTATGTTAATTATGTTGTGTCTTGGGTCTATTTGTTTGTAATGTATGGCTGCAGAAACGGCATTTTGTTTGGACCTCAAGGGGTCCAAATGACAATTAAATGTATCTTGTATCTTGTATCTTGTAATTCCGCTACTAAAATGGAGTTCTGTCTGGGGTAGCAGGCTTTAGTTATAGGAAGAGGTTTGACAGGCTTGGATCATTTACTTTAGAATGTAAAAGGCTGAGCGGTGACAAGAGATGTACAAGATCATGAGGGGCATGGATAAAGTGAACGCGCACAGTCTTTTTCCCAGGATAGATGATCCTATAACTGGAGGGCACAGGCATAAGATGAGAGGAGAGGGACCTCAGCGGGCAACTGTTTCACTCACACGGTAGTCTGTATCTGGAACGGGTTGCCAGAGGAAGCTATACAAGTGGATACAATTACAACTTTATAAAGACATTTGGACAGATATGTGGCTAGGAAGGGTTTAGAGGGCCATGGGCCAATTGTACTGTTTCCATGCTGTACATCTCTATGACATTATATCAGGTATATGGATAGGAGAGGTTTATGTGTGGCACAGTGGCGCAGCGCTAGAGATGCTGTCTTACATGGCCCCAGACCAGGGTTTGATCCTGATTATACAGTATGTGCTGTCTGTCCGGAGTTTGTATGTTCTCCACATGACCACCTGGGTTTTCTCCAGGTGCTCTGGTTTCCACCCACACGCCAAAGGCATGCAGGTTTGTAGGTTAATTGGCTTTAGATTGTCCCTAATGGATAGTGCTAGTGTATGGGTGGCTCGCTGGTCAGCATTGACTTGGTGGGCAGAAGGGCCTGTTACAATTACAACTTTGTAAAGACATTTGGACAGATATGTGGCTAGGAAGGGTTTAGAGGGCCATGGGCCAATTGGCCTGTTTCCATGCTGTACATCTCTATGACATTATAACAGGTATATGGATAGGAGAGATTTATGTGTGGCACAGGGTTTGATCCCGATTATACAGTATGCCTGTCCGGAGTTGTTTGTTCTCCACATGACCGCGTTGGTTTTCTCCAGATGCTCTGGTTTCCACCCACACGCCAAAGATATGCAGGTTTGTAAGTTAATTGGCTTTAGATTATCCCTAATGTGTAGTGTACAGGTGGCTCGCTGGTCAGCATGGACTCGGTGGGCAGAAAGGCCTGCTTCCATGCTGTATCTCTAAATCTAAGTGTTGAGGCCAAATGCTGGTAAAAGGGCCAAATGCGGGATGGGGCATTTTGGCCGGCATGGACAAGTTGGGCCGAACGGCCTGTTTCTATTTTCTGTATGGTAAAGATGAAATGTCCACTATGTTCTCTATGGGAAAGATGAAAATGTTTGCGATGACCTTTGTCGTTAACCTGGGACTCGACGAATTCTGCGGCCTTCCCAATGCTTTCGGAGTTGGTGACATCAAGCTGGAAGGTTTTGAGTCTTGATGAAGTCTTGTCCTCCAGTTCTTGGGCCCCCTGCTCGGTGAAACAAGCAGCCAGGACGTGGAAACCCTGCTTATCCAGGTGTTGGGCCAGAAGATGTCCAAAGCCAGAGTCACAGCCCGTGATGTACACGTGCTTGTCCGATACCGCCGTTATCTGCTTACTGTCTCTGTACCACCAGTACAGGAAGCAGAACAACAGCATCACGCCCAGGTAGACAAGCATTTCCCAGCTGTGGAAGAACAGAGAGAGCTTGAGAATTATTGTACAAAGCAAAGCAAGCAAGACAAAAAGTGCTGGAGTAATTCAGCGGGTCAGACAGCATCAGAAGCAAGGTTCCCTCCTCGAAACGTCTCCTATCCATGTTCCCCAGATATGTTCCCTGACCCGCTGAGTTACTCCAACAATTTAATAAGTTCATAAGTCAAAGGAGCAGAATTAGGGCATTCGGCCCATCGCGTCTACTCTGCCATTCTACTCCACTATTAGTTCCTCTCAATCTCATTCTCCTGCCTTCTCCCCATAACCTTTAACACCCTTACTAATCAAGAATTGGACAATCTGCAAGAAAAGTCTTTTTGTGTCTTTCACGTTAACATTATGTTGTGTTTGGGAAAATATTTCAATTTGATGAAGTCATTATGAAATAGTTTCCTCAGGCTCCACACCAGAGATGTTTGTGGCACAGTGGCGCAGCGGTAAAGTTGCTGCCTCACAGCGCCAGTGACCCAAATTTGATCTTGACTATGGGTGCTGTCTGTACGGAGATTTAATGTTCTCCCCGCGACCACGTGGGTTGTGCCCACAGCCAGCGCGGAGTAGCTCAACTCCCGCCGGGCCAACCGATAGCCCCGGACTGACGACAACAAAGGAACAATAAATGCAAATTTATTTGTAGTTTGAAAGCAGTATTTATTTACCTTGAAGAATCAAAGCTGGTAAGATCGGAAGAAATGAATGTGTATGTACACAGCTCCACTGCTTTACAGCAATGTTTATGCATAGTGACCTATGATCTGGGCATGGGCAGTCGGAATACCGAACTCGCTTATTCACCTCTACCCCATTGCGAACATTGGTCATTGTCCCCTGGAACTGATGCGCTGCAATGCTGAGAACTATATTCTGCAATCTGCAACTTCCCCTTTGCTCTACCTACTGTACTTGATTTTGACTTGATTGTATTTATGTTTAGTATCATCTGATTGTAGAGCAGGGGTGTCAAACTCGAAAGGGGCCCGCGGGATGATTTGGGGAAATAAAGTATATTCGGGACAATTTATTATGTATCTGTACACTGTACACCGAAGATAGACGGACAATTGCTGGAGTAGCTGAGTGGGACAGGGGGCATGCCAGAGGTGAGAATGAACATTTGACAATTAAACCCTTCACTTGATGCGGGCGGCGGCGCCTCGAGCGGAACCTGGGACGCGCTCCCGCGCAAAGATTAGCTCCTCTCGTATCTTTGCTCCCGCGGGCGGCAACCATTGCGCGCCCACGCGACGGCGAGCGGGGACCAGTGCGCGCGCGCGCGGCGGGAGAGGGAGCGCGAGGCCGCACCGCCGCAGTTTGAATTACGCTGGCGGTTGGGCGCCCCCCACCCGGCGCCGCCATGGACGCTCCCAGCACCCGGCTCGTCATCGCCATCGGCGACTGTGTCCCGACTGCGCTGATGGAGGCCGCTCCTGACCCTCGGGGTGGATCGCCGTGCCCCTCCGGACACCAGCAGGTGAGTCTTCGCGTCACCCCCCCTTTCCGGACCAGCCACCCCCTTTCTTCCCCAGACCAGACAACCCCTCCCCCCCAGACCAAACACCCCATCCCCAACACCCCTTTAGGCCAGACACCTCCCCAGACCAGACGCCTCCCTCCCGCATGACTCGACACCTGCTCACCCCCCCCCCCAGACACGGCACCCCTCCTCCCCCCTCCAAACTCACACACTCTCACTCCAGACCCAACACTGCCCCCCCCCCCAGACCAGACATCCCCTGGACCAGACACCCCCCCAGACTAGACATATACATCCCCCTCCCCCCCCAGACTAACAGACATCCCCCCCCCCCCCCCCCAGACTAGACATCCCCCTCGCCCCCCAGACTAGACATCCCCCTCCCACCCCCAGACTAGACATCCCCCTCCCCCCCCCCCCCCCCCCCCCCCCAGACTAGACATCCCCCTCCCCCCCCACTAGACTCCCCCTCCCCCCCCAGACACCCCCTCCCCCCCCCCCCCCCCAGACTAGACATCCCCCTCCCCCCCCCCCCCCCAGACTAGACATCCCCCCCCAGACTAGACATCCCCCTCCCCCATACCAGACAGCGCATCACCCCCCTCCCCCCCCAAACCAGTCACACCCCTCCCCCCAGGCCAGACAGCCCCCAGACCACCCACCTCCCCCTATTCCAAACACCCTCTCAGACCCAACACCCCCCCAGACCAGACACCTCTCCATAATGAACATTAACAAATCCAAACTGCGCTCGTAGCTGACACACAGACATCTAAATTACATGAATCACAACTGCCCAGAAACTGGTCCTCGATGTTGACTGGCTGGTTAAAGCCAAGAGATGTCAGGCGTCTGGAAGCAACAAGTGAAAAATGAGTGACACAGATCCATGTACTGAGACATGTAAGCAAATGCATTATGAAATATTGAGTGTCATAATATTGTGATTCATTCATTTTCTGACCTATTATTGAAATGTGATCACTCCAATAAAAATTAGAGGCTAACTGTGTTCATTGTCTGAGTTTGATTACTGGAAACAGGCTAATAAAAATGAGGTGTAGTTGTGTAGCCGACATTTACAATTTGTTTTGTTCGGTCTGCATTTGTGTCTGCTAATGTTCAATTTCAAATGGTTTATTAATGGAAAGGGTGTTGCTCCCAAAACAATCTTAGCCAAAATAGCAATGATTTTTCTCTCATCCCAACGTCCTTGTAACCTACGACTGTAAGTTAATACCAATCATAAAAGTAATGCTTGCTTGGCAATCTTCATAAGAAACAAAATTCGTAAAGTGAAACACATTGTAGTTATAGAGTCTGAGGCACATGAGAGCAAGTTGAAAAACAAAAGCAACAAAAGGTGTGGGCAGGGCCAGAATTACGTATAAGCTAGACAAGCTTAAACATAGGGCCTCGAGATCTAGGGGGGCCTCTGCTCGCTGCACCAAGGTGTGTTAAACATTTGAGATTGTGGCGTTGTTACAAAACCTACCATCGGTGGCGCTGTGTTTGCGATTCCGGAGGCTTTGGTGGTGTGCGGCGGGCGGGGGGGATTAAAATGCAGGTGAGATATATTTGTTGTGGAGAGGAATTTGCTCCACAGATCCTTGAATCATTGGAAATGCAGGACAAAGCAAAAGGTATGTAGTTTATTTAACCCTTCCCCCCCCCCCGTCAAATCTCGCCGCCGTACCGGGGCCCGACCCACCTCGCAGCCGCAACGGGCCTACCCACCTCGCCACCCTACCGTGGGCCTACCCACCTCGCCACCGTACTGGGGGACTACCCAGCTCGCTGCCGCACCAGGCATACCCACCTCACCGCCGCACCGGGCCTACCCACCTCCGTGCCGGACCCGTCGAACCTCGCCTCCCCACCGTCCACCCGCCCACCGGGACCTCCCAGGTTTTTCCCGCCGACCCGCGCCACTCCACCACCGTCCAGCAGCCCGCAGCCGTCGCCTTACCCGCATCCTGGATTCAACACCGGGCCTGAAGTTTCCACGCTGCAGATTCCCACTCCCCTGGGTTTGACTGCGCTGGGTCCTGCTGCTAGTCCCCCCAACATTGGTAACCTTAGTGGCTGTTCCACTGGGTCTTTCCCATTCCCCTCAAACCATGTGACCCCAGCTCTTCCCCACCCACACTACAGTCCTCATACCCCCCCTAACCCCTGACCACCCACCACCCCCACCAGACATCGCCTTCGCCTCACACCGTTCTTCCATGGGAAGGAGCCCTCGTCCCCATTGATGATCCCTTTTCCAGTCTCCAACGGACCCCCTCCTCTTGGACCCCCCCCTTCATGGCCATCTCTGGCCTTAGACCATTTTATTTTAAACTGCCGGCGGGACATCAACCGCCTCAACAGTATACAATACTATGTAATTCTGTGTTCAGGGAAGTGGAGAGAGGACAGCCAATTATCTGTGTTGCTCACTTGGCTGGGGTTTGTTTTCCTTGCCACTTCCATCGGCCGATAATTAGAAAGTTTTGAAATGGTCTACCAAACTGCTTTGTCAGTTGTCTGTTTATTAAGAAGTGAACCTGTTTGTTTTGTTATGTTAGCCTTTTTCAAGTAGATTTGATTCAGATTTGAATCCGGTTTTGCAATATAATGGTCAATAAGGAACAATCCTTTAAGAAATAGTACCCAACGGGAGGCACAAGCAAAAGCCACAAAAGCAATTTTGGAAAGTTACAGCGCTATCACTGATGCCCTCAGTCATTTGTGCTCTGATGTTAATGTGAAGGGTGATACCAGGCTTCAAGCTAACAATCTTTTGCAGAAAATGGAAGAACTGCAATTTGTGTTTATGCTTCATTTTTTGACCCGTCTGCTAGGTTATTTCCACAAGATCAACAAAGCCATTCAGAAAACCAAATTGTTATTGAGTACTTGTGCAAGTTTGTACAGTTTACTTCAGGATTTTGTAAGCAAAATTAGAGAAGATTGTGATGAGCTTGAGCAACAAGCAAAGGCCACCTTGCCAGATGTTAACTACAGAACTGTCAAAGGAAGACAAAGAGTAAGGAAATGACAAGGAAATGATGGAAGTGCATCTGGTCCTGGTGCTTTAGATAAACTCTCTTCAAGATAAGTTTAGGATAAAATCCTTTATTCCGATATGAGATGCACATGAAACCAATTTAAAAAGAAGAGGTACTGTGTACAATGAAGTTGCACAACAGTTTTCCTTTCTTACTAATCTGACCGCATCGAAGCAAGAAATTCAGCAAGGCGTTGAACTGTTGATAGAAACATAGAAAATAGGTGCAGGAGTAGGCCATTCAGCCCTTCGAGCCTGCACCACCATTCAATATGATCATGGCTGATCATCCAACTCGGTATCCTGTACCTGCCTTCTCTCCATACCCCCTGATCCCTTTAGCCACATCTTACTCCCTCTTAAATCTAGCCAATGAACTGTGCCTCAACTACCTTCTGTGGCAGAGAATTCCACAGATTCACCACTCTCTGTATAAAAAATGATTTTCTCATCTCATTAGAAACATTGAAAATAGGTGCAGGAGTAGGCTATTCGGCCCTTCGAGCCTGCACCGCCATTCAATATGATCATGGCTGGTCATCCAACTCAGTATCCTGTACCAGCCTTCTCTCCATACCCCCTGATCCTTTTAGCCACAAGGGCCACATCTAACTCCCTCTTAAATATAGCTAATGAACTGGCCTCAACTACTTTCTGTGGCAGAGTATTCCAGAGATTCACCACTGTGTGAAAAATGTTTTCCTCATCTCGGTCCTAAAAGATTTCCCCCTTATCCTTAAACTGTGACCCCTTGTTCTGTGACCCCTTGTTCTTGTAAGTTTCTATAAGATCCCCCCTCAATCTTCTAAATTCTAGCAAGTATAAGCCGAGTCTATCCAGTCTTTCTTCATATGAAGACCACAAGATGGCGGCGCCCTGTACGGCAGCGGCTACTCCAGCTCCCGATAGCGATGTGTGTTTTATGTTTAATATGTTGTCTGTACCATCACAGTCTTGTGCGAGAGTAGTCTATAACAGAACTACACTACTTGGACTAAGAAATTTTGACTTTTACGAAAACCTTTATGGAGTTACACTGGCTTTGGAACCCGAGGCACTCTGTGAGCTAGGCATCCTACACCGGCAAGACCCAGGGGCCTGCAAGGCAGCGGACTCTCCTCCCATCACAGGTCGACACTGGAGGCGACACTGGAGGCGGTGCACGCGGCGTGTGAGACCTAACTTGCGGTGCAAGCGGTGTGCTAGACCTAGCAAGCGGGGCAGCCGAGCGGGTATCAGCGCCAGGCTAAAAGCTAATCCCTCCAAACCTGCACTTCCTTCTATTCTGCGTTCGTTCGCTGGAAAACAAAATGGACTACCTTAGACTGGATTTAACTACACAAAGAAAGGTCAGAGACTGCAACGCCATCATCCTCACAGAGACGTGGCTTAACAACTCCGTTTTGGACAACGCCATTCAGCTGTACGGACTAACAACATTCCGGGCGGACAGGAGTCATGCTCTCAGCGGTAAATCTCGGGGGGGTGGTATATGCATTTTCATCAATAACAACTGGTGTACAAACGCCGAAACTGTGTCAAGCCACTGTTCTGAGGATATAGAATTTCTGACAATTAAATGCTGACCATTCTACATACCAAGGGAATTCACAGCCATCAACAACACAGCTGTGTACATTCCACCCAGTGCGAACACAAAGGACGTACTGTCTACATTGTATCAGTCTATCAGCTCAATGCAGAACTCTAGCCCGGACTCTGTCTACATAATCGCTGGCGATTTCAATCAGGCCAAACTGAAGACAGTACTACCACATTATTACAAACATGTGAACTTTACAACCAGGGGAAATAACATACTCGACCAAGTCTACACCAACATCAGACAGGCATTCAGAGCTTAAGAGGGAACTGCAGATGCTGGAGAATCGAAGGTTACACAAAAAAGCTTTTTTGTGTAACCAGGCATTCAGAGCTGCTCCCCATCCCCACCTGGGGAACTCGGACCACCTCTCTGTTATGCTAATTCCAGCTGTATTGATATAGTTTACAGACCTCTATTGACTAGGAACAAGCCGTCTGTGAAGCAGATCAGAGCATGGCCAGAGGGAGCCACCTCAGCTCTCAAAGACTGTTTCGACTGCACAGATTGGACCGTTTTTAGGGAGGCTGCCGCTACCAACCATAATGTCAACTTGACGGAATACACTGAATCTGCGACTGGATATATATTCAAATGCATGGAAGATGTGACCGTCATCAAAAAATTCACCACGAGGGCCAACAACAAACCCTGGTTCACCAGGGCGGTACGTGAGCTCCTGAGAGCACGGAATGCTGCTTTCAAGTCCGGGGACAAAGACGCCCTTAGTACTGCTAGGGCCAACTTGAACCGGGGCGTGAGAACAGCCAAGCGTGTCTATGGACAGAAATTCGAGCACACTTCACAAACACTAAAGACCCCAAGCGCTTGTGGCAAGGCATCCAGTCTGTCACCGGCTACAGGCCAACACCCCCACCGTGCGAGGACAACACAGACTTCATCAACACACTTAACACCTTCTTCAACCGGTTTGAGGAGGACAACACCATCACACCAACAAAAGCCCCTCCCTGCGCAGACCATGAAACACTTCACCTGGACCCAGCTGATGTGCGGAGGACCCTACTCAAGGTGAACCCCAGAAAAGCTGCAGGTCCTGACAACATACCGGGGCGTGTGCTCAGAGACTGTGCTGACCAACTCACAGATGTTCTCACTGACATCTACAACACCTCTCTGAGCCAAGCCATCATACCAGCATGCTTCAAAGCCACCACCATCATACCGTTACCCAAGATATCCCCAGCCTCAACACTGAATGACTACCGGCCCATAGCACTCACGTCCATCATGATGAAGTGCTTTCAAAGGTTGGTCAAGGCCCACATAACATCCAGTCTCCCCTCTACACTTGACCCATTCCAGTTTGCATACCGTCCCAACCGTTCCACTGATGATGACATAGCAACAGCACTCCACCTAAGCCTGGCTCATCTGGAAAACAGTAACAGTTACGTGCGGATGCTGTCCATCGACTTCAGCTCCGCCTTCAACACAGTCATCCCCCAACACCTGGTGAATAAACTCGGCGAAATAGGCATCAACACCCCACTATGCAACTGGTTACTGGACTTCCTCACCGACAGACCACAGACAGTAAGAGTTGGCAAAAACTCATCAGAGACCACCATCATGAACACGGGGGTGCCACAGGGATGTGTGCTGAGCCCTCTGTTGTTCACACTGATGACACATGACTGTTGTGCCAAACATAATTCGAACCACATCATCAAGTTCGCAGATGACACAACAGTGGTGGGTCTCATCAGCCACGATGACGACTCAGCCTACAGAGAGGAGGTACAACAACCTCATCAACTGGTGTGACATCAATAACCTTCAACCCAATGTCAATAAAACAAAATAAATAACAACTTCAGGAAGAAACAGACAGCACACACCCCACTCACCATCAATGGCAGTGAGTGGTGTCTGTGAAAAGCACCAAGTTCCTGGGAGTGCACATCACAGATGATCAGACATGGTCCACCAACACCATCTCCCCAGTCAAGAAAGCACAGCAATGCCTCCACTTCCTTTGACGGATGAGGAGAGCCGACCTCCCCCCTTCTGCCCTCACCACTTTTTACAGGGGTGCCATTGAGAGCATTCTTACCAGCAGTCTTTCAGTCTGGTATGGCAGTTGCTCTGCTGCTCAGAAGGCCCTACAGAGAGTGGTGAGGACAGCGGAGAAGATCACCAGATCACGCCAACCAGCAATCCAGGACTTATACCCATCTCGCTGTCGCTAGAGAGCAACCAATATCATCAAAGACACCACCCACCCAGCACACAAACTGTTCACCCTCCTACCATCCGGCAAGCGCTGCCGCAGCATGCGGAGCAAAACCACCAGATTCAAAAACAGCTTTTTCCTCAGGCCATCAGACTACTCAACACACTCAAGAAAATTTCATGAACATTACACAAACTAAGACCAATTGACTGGCAAAATAACTTTAATTTAATGTCTGCAGTATGTAGCAATGTTACAAAATTTTGAGATTTAAAAAATCAAGTCTGCAATTTATCCCATCAGATAAAGCATAACAATAAGTTTAATTTGACACCAAATTCACTTTCATATCTCAAGTATTAAAAAAGTTATGACCATTTTCATACTCGGAAATTAGCATCTTGTTCCCTATTGATTTTCAATGGGCATTACAAAAAAGCTGTGATCTTGGATAGTCAAAAGCACATTTCTTAAGGAAAGATTAACATTTTTAAATAGCCTAAGTGTCCAAAGATTATTCACAAATAATTCACAATATAACATGATTTTTATATCTAATTTACATTAATTTATAGGCCAAATGGAAGGAATTTAGTGTTCAATTGCTGTAAATAAATGCCCATTTAAATCGGTTTTCTAGTGGGTTCATGTGGAACGCGCAGGTTTAGAATGTTGACAGCGCGCTGGATTAGTGCCCTCAAATGCCGAGAAAAATACTGCGGGATATAAAAAGCCCAAAATGAGCTGCTCGCTATAGAAAATTATAATTATAGGGTTATATACATGCCCCATTTAATGTAAAAATAAGGTACATACCTTTAATTGTTTGCTTTATAAAACCCTGGGGCTGCCAGAGCTTGCGAACTGAACGAGAGCTTTTAAATTTATTATATCTACTATTCGAGGCCTATAAAACTAATAATAGCTTTTGGGACCGGGTCTTGCAGCGATTCTCCGTTAATGATTTACTAGGCTGAACATCTGCGATTGGAACAGCCTAGTAAAAATCGGGTTTTAAACCCGCCCCCTCCAAACAGCTCCAAAATCACACACAAGGGGTGGGGCAGATGCTCAGCCACGATTCAGGTAGGTTTTGTAACATACCTACAGTATGCCATTTGCACTTTTCTATATTGCACCTTTTATTATTGCACCTTAATAACATACCTCAAAATTTTACTACACTCTGGCACACTGAATATTTTATATAATGTATATGTCCTGTCTATTTTTATTGGTATATAGTCTGTCTGTGTTATAAATATTACTTGCACATTTGGAGTATGGGGAAACGCAATTTCAATCCTCTGTGTAACTACTTGTTGCATTATTTGAATTGACAATAAAGTTTACTTTACTTTACTGAATATGAAAGTCCTGCCATCCCAGGAATCAGTCTGGTGAACCTTCTCTGTACTCCCTCTATTGCAAGAATGTCTTTCCTCAGATTAGTAGGCCAGAACTGCACGCAATACTCCAGGTGTGGTATTAAAAATGAATTAAGGTCCCAATGTCTCAAGAGAGGTTGTCTGCACTGAGCATTCTGTGCATTGAGAGTGACAAACTTAGACAAACAGATCTTGGTGAACTTCTGGATGATTTTGCTATGAAGAAGGCGAGAAAAAAACATTTTTGCTCTTAGTGTATTTGTAGTTTCATTATTTCTTAATATTCAAGATTCAATTCAAGAAGCACTTAATGTCACATGCACCAATTGGTGCAATGAAATTTGGGGGTCACCATCCGATGTCGGAAGGGGGAAAACATTTTCAGCGGCTTCGACTTCCGAATCGGCCACTTCGTACCGGAAACCGTGGCTCCCGAAGTCCACAAGCTGAGCTGGGTGGAGATTCATGCTGGCAGCCCTCGACAAAAGGATGTTGAAATCAACGTGGCCCGAGGCTGGGAGCTCCGCAAGCCACAGCTCCACGATGTTGAAGCAGCAGGCCCAACACTCCAAAGCTTCAAGCGGTGATCCAGGTAAGGCATTGCCCGCTCCGCGGTGAATCCAATATGTACTTTAAAACCAACTGTTTAATGACAACATACAGTAGGATCTAAAAGTGTCACACACTCACTGTTAGGTAGTCGTGGTCCTCTATTCGTGGGGGTAGGGGATTGGGAAGGGGGGGACCTCACAAATGAAATAGCTTAGGGCCTTTCTTCATCTAAATCCGGCCCTGGGTGTGGGTGGACGCGCGCGTGCGTTCGCCCGTTCACAACTGATCCGGCCCACATGAAGTCGTATTTTGCCCAATCTGGCCAGTGATCTAAAATTAGTTTTGTTGTAGCGTGTGCAACCACCAAGGTTTTCACTGTGCCTCGGTACACGGAACTATAATAAACATAAACCTAAATCCAAGGGGGCACAGTGGTAGGTATGTTACAAAACGTACCTGAATCGTGGCTGAGCATCTGCCCCTCCCCTTGTGTGTGATTTTGGAGCTGTTTGGAGGGGGCGGGTTTAAAACCCGATTTTTACTAGGCTGTTCCAATCGCAGATGTTCAGCCTAGTAAATCATTAACGGAGAATCGCTGCAAGACCCGGTCCCAAAAGCCATTATTAGTTTTATAGGCCTCGAAGAGTAGATATAATAAAATTTAAAAGCTCTCGTTCATTCCGCAAGCTCTGGCAGCCCCAGGGTTTTATAAAGCAAACAATTAAAGGTATGTACCTTATTTTTACATTAAATGGGGCATGTATATAACCCTATAATTATAATTTTCTATAGCGAGTAGCTCATTTTGGGCTTTTTATATCCCCCAGTATTTTTCTCGGCATTTGAGGGCACTAATCCAGCGCGCTGTCAACATTCTAAACCTGCGCGTTCCACATGAACCCACTAGAAAACCGATTTATTTACACCAATTGAACACTAAATTCCTTCAATTTGGCCTATAAATTAATGTAAATTAGATATAAAAATCATGTTATATTGTGAATTATTTGTGAATAATCTTTGGACACTTAGGCTATTTAAAAATGTTAATCTTTCCTTAAGAAATGTGCTTTTGACTATCTAAGATCACAGCTTTTTTGTAATGCCCATTGAAAATCAATAGGGAACAAGATGCTAATTTCCGAGTATGAAAATGGTCATAACTTTTTTAATACTTGAGATATGAAAGTGAATTTGGTGTCAAATTAAACTTATTGTTATGCTTTATCTGATGGGATAAATTGCAGACTTGATTTTTTAAATCTCAAAATTTTGTAACATTGCTACACAGTGGTCGAGTTGCTGCCTGACAGTACCAGAGACAAGTGTCATGAGTTCAATAATTGAAATGTTTTGTTTAATTTAGAAATACAGCGCGGAAATAGACCGAGTCCATGCTGATCAGCGATGCAAACTAACACTATCATACAGACTAGGGACATTTTACAATTTACAGAGGCTAATTAACCTACAAACCTGCACGTCTTTGGAATGTAGGAAGAAACCAGAGCACCTGGAGAAAACCCATGCAGGTCACAAGTACAAACTCCGTACAGGCAGCACCCATAGCCAGGAGCAAACACAGGTGTCTGGAGCTGTGACAAAGCAACTGTACCACTGCGCCACCGTGCCGTCAAGAGAAGCAGAGATCACTAATCCATCAATGTCCACCTTAATAATACCCATTGACTTGGCCTCCACAGATTCACCACCCTCTGACTAATGAAGGCATAGAACACGTCTTGCGCTTCATAAACAGATTTCCCTCCTACCCAAATGTGCACAAACTACTGTGTAAGAAGGAACTGCAGATGCAGGTTTACACTGAAGATAGACACAAAATACTGGTGTAACTCTTCGGGACAGGCAGCATCATTGGAGAGAAGGAAAGGGTGACATTTCGGGCCAAGACCCTTCTTCAGACTGAGAGTCGGGAAAAGGAGACACAGAGATATGGAAGGGTAAGGTGTGAAAACGAGATGAAAGGGGGTGGAGTTCAAGGAAAATTTAGAATAAATCATTGTTAGCTCGGGGAAGGTGACAACGAAGCATACAGAGATAAAATTTAATCAGGAAGGACAGTCAGACTGGGTGGAGAATTGGGATGCGGGACGGATGGAGAAAGAGGGAAAACAAGGGTTACTTGAAGTTAGAGAAATTATATTCATACCGCTGGGGTGTAAGCTGCCCAAGTTAAATGTGAGGGACATCCGCCAATTTGCTTTGGGCCTCAGTAGTCTACCTTGGTGGAATAATCTTGCTCTTGTGGTGCATAGGTCTCGAAACGAAAGAGAGGAGTCGGGTATATCGAGAGGCACCTTTATTTATGTCCCTCCCGGTTGTAGGGAAGTCCACATGAGAGAAAGATGGCACCCAAACCCCAGCCTTAAACCCTCTGGTTAAGGGCCGCCTCCGGACTGAACCACTCACGTGCCGAGGGGTTCGACAGTTAGGATGACTCGACCCTTAGGAGCCGCCACAGGACCCCCCCCAGAACCCGAGGCACGAAACGCACCAGCGGGGCGCATGACCCGGCCGGCCCGCATGCGGAAGTCAGGCGACCGTGGGGCTGGCGGAAGCATAGGTGGAGGGACAGGTCGAGGGATAGGTCGAGGGACCGGTGGGGGGGACAGGTGGAGTGACAGGCGTAGAGAGCTGTGAAGGGGGGCGCCCTCGAGGCTGAGATTGGGCAACAAGCACCGGCTGGTCAATGTCCAGGTGTGTCGGCTTCAACCGGTCAATCGACACGGCCTCCGGCCAGCCCCCCATGTCCCTCACAAAGGTCGTCTGCCCGTGTTCCAGCACCCGGAATTGGCCCTCGTACGGCCTCTGGAGTGGCGTCCGGTGGGCATTACGGCGCAGGAAAACGTATGGGCAGTCCCGGAGGGCTGATGGCACATGCGGGCGAAATGTCCCATGTCGGGACGTCGGGACGGGTGCAAGCCTGCCAACTCGCTCGCGAAGGCGCTTTAAGGTGGATGAGGGCGTTCCCTGCTGCCCCGGCGCCAACGGCACGAACTCCCCGGGCACTGAGTGTCGACCCGTACACGAGCTCCACTGATGATGAGGCCAAGTCCTCTTTAGGAACAGTCCGAATGCCCAACATGACTCACGGCAACTCGTCCTTCCAGTCCGGGCCGGAGAGCCGCTCCTTCAGCGCTGCCTTGAGCTGCCGTTGGAACCTCTCCACCAGACCATTAGCTTGCAGGTGATAAGCCGTGGTGTGGTGCAACCGCACCCCTAGCAAGCGAGCCATGGCCGACCACAGCTAGGAGGTGAACTGTGGCCCCCGGTCCGAGGAGATGTGCGCCGGCACTTCGAAGCGCGGACAACGCACGACGCACATAGCTGTTGAAGTGTCGGCCAGCGGAATGGCCTCCGGCCACCCATCGTGAGGAGGTGGGTGATGCCCTGGGACGGCGGAAGAGGCCCCACAATGTCCCCGTGGAGATGGTCGAATCGCCGGTGAGCTCGCGATCGAACGCGCTGTATTTGGTCTGCGCGCGGTTGAGGTGCCGGCTGAAGAAGGCCAGGGGCCGCCAACCTCCGTCCGTCACTTGCTCCAGCACGGCACCAACCGCTGACTCCGAGGTGTCCACTGTGAGAGCAGTCGGGGCATTTTCCCGTGGGTGCACCAGCAGTACGGCCCGAGCAAGGACCTCCTTCGCGCCGCCAAATGCTGCCACTGCCTCGTGTGTCCACTCGACGTTCTTATGCTGCCCACCCGCCAGAAGTTGATACAGCGGCCGCATGATGTGGGCCGCAGATGGCACAAAACGATAATAAAATGCCACCATCCCGACAAACTCCTGCAGGCCGTGCACTGTGCGTGGGCGGGTTCTAGCTTTTACAACCTTGTTAGCCCGGAGACTGATCTTGCTTATCTGGAGGCTCACCTGTCACCCGACACACACCCGTTGGATTAAGGAGGTGCTTTACAATTTAAAGCTTGAAAAACTTAGGTTCTCTCTCAAAGGCTCTACCAAGACATTCCTAGATACATGGAACCCTTTCTTGGAACTTGTTAACTCTCTCAACTTGTCCCCGGACTCGGAAGAGGACTGAGTGCTCTCCACCATTGTTCTGCTCTACTGCAGCTGCTCTCCCCTTAACCCCCCCTCCCCACACTTATTTATTTAATTACTTATTTACTGTTATTAGTGACCCCCTTTTTTTCTTCTTTTTTTTTAGCACTTTTTGTTTCGTTTATCTTACCATATTTGTGTGGATGTGTACGTATGTGAGTGTTGTTTGTCCCCGTTTGGTTCCGACCTGATTCGGGTGGATTGAAGGTGGGTAAGGGTAAGGGCTTTGAGGGTTGCTTACATACTGTTGCACAGTTATGCCTTGACTGTCACTGTCTGTTATCATTGTATGTATGCAAATTGCTGTGAAATTCAAATAAAAAGATTTAAATCAAATATTGATAGCCTTGTAAGTCATTTAAAATATGTGTATTAAACTTCCAAAAAGATCTGGCATTCCCTCAAATTTTATTGAAAATGTCAACGGAGAGTGATCTGAGATACTACTAATGTGGTATGTTGGATTGATTGTATATGGCATTAATTTCATATCCACTAAAAAATAATCAATTCTTGAATAAGTTTTATGTACCGAAGCGTAAAACGAGTATTCCCTTCCAACTGGATTAGCAGATCTCCATACATCTATTATATTAGTTTTTTTAATATATGTATTTAGAAGTTCACTAGTCTTAGATTTTAAATTACTCCTCCTTTGTTTTGCTGATTTATCTAGATATGAATCTAAAACACAGTTGAAGTCTATTATCACATTTTGGTAATTAAACAATTATATCTATAATTTTATCAAAAAATTGGGGGTTGTCAAAATTCGGAGCGTAAATATTTATCATAGTTAGTGGGGTTGCATAAAT
Source organism: Leucoraja erinaceus (assembly GCF_028641065.1). NCBI lineage: Eukaryota > Metazoa > Chordata > Chondrichthyes > Rajiformes > Rajidae > Leucoraja > Leucoraja erinaceus. Next base: position 6,267,194 of record NC_073383.1, read on the forward strand.
TTCTCCCGAAACTATAATATACCTTCCCTCTTTATCTGATATAGTATTCTTTAATTTAAAAGGTATACCTTTTCGAATAAGGATAGCCGTACCTCTAGATTTAGAAGTAAATGAGGAGCAGTATGTTTGGCCTATCCACTTTGCCTTTAATCTCATTTGTGTTTGTTGTTTCATGTGCGTTTCCTGCAAAAACATTGTCGCTTTTCAAAGATTTCAGTTGAGCAAAAATTTTACCCCTCTTAATTGGTTCGTTGGCACCCCTTATATTCCAACTACAGAATGTAATTCCTCCATTCTTTATTTGTCTATCGTCTTGCATTGTAAATCAAGATAGTATTCCTGAATCATATGGTGCAACTAAATACCTCAGAATTCTGGGAGTTGGGTGGTCATCCCAAGTTATTAGCACTAATTGCACTATTTACTGCAAATGGTGGCTTGGGAGCTTTGGCTTGAATTTGAAAGGCACTACTTACTGCAAATGGTGGCGGGTGATTTGCTTGAAGTTGAAAGGCACTACTTACTGCACATGGTGGCGGGTGATTTGGCTTGAAGTTGAAAGGCACTTCTTACTGCAAATGGTGGCTTGGGTGCTTTGGCTTGATGTTGAAAGGCACTACTTACTGCATATGGTGGCATGAAGTTGAAAGGCACTACTTACTGCACATGGTGGCTTGGGTGATTTGGCTTGAAGTTGAAAGGCACTTCTTACTGCAAATGGTGGCTTGGGTGCTTTGGCTTGATGTTGAAAGGCACTACTTACTGCAAATGGTGGCATGAAGTTGAAAGGCACTACTTACTGCAAATGGTGGCTTGGGTGCTTTGGCTTGAAGTTGAAAGGCACTACTTACTGCAAATGGTGGCTTGGGCGCAAACTTACTTCTTCCCACAGGCAATAAGACTGGTTAACAGACTGTCCCCTCCCCATATATAGTTCACCAACACATTCAACCTCGCCCATACTTTGACAGCTAGGCACCTGTCAAAGCAAAGCCACTGTCGGTCGGAATGTCTGCTTTTATTCTATTGTAAATTTTAGACCTACTTTCTGTTTTTAGATATGGTAATTTTAATTTTTTTAAAGCTATGTATTTATTTTGTTTTTATAAACTACACTGAATGGAAACTGATCGAGAAACGTTTTTTTCGTTTCATCTGTGTATGCAAGTACTCATTTAAATGATATTAAATAAATACTGAATACTGAAATGGTGGCTTGGGTGCTTTGGCTTGAAGTTGAAAGTCACTACTTACTGCAAATGGTGGCTTGGGTGCTTTGCTTGAAGTTGAAAGGCATTATTTACTGCAAATGGTGGCTTGAGAGCTACTTTTGGTTTAAAGTTGAAAGGCACTACTTACAGCAAATGGTGGATTGGGAGCTGGCTTGAAGTTTAAAAAAATCACCATTCTCTCTGCTGCACCTGCTGGAGGGAGGGGGTGGGACTATAAAACCAGGAAGTGGTGTGCCTCACTCAGTCTCTGCAAGATGGATGAAGCTAAGGGTCACGTCTCTATGAGCTCTGAATAACACTGAACAAATGTCTACACAACTGTGAGTACCCTTAATGTGGTTTGAAAATGTAAAAATGGTTTGTTTGAAGTAAAAAGGCACTGCCTGCAAATGGTTGTTTGGGTGCTTTAGCTTGAAGTTGAAAGGCACTACTTACTGTAAATGGTGGCTTGGGTGCTTTGACTTGAAGTTGAAAGGCACTATTTACTGCAAGTGGTTGCTTGGGAGCTTTGGTTTAAAGTTGAAAGGCACTACTTACTGCAAATGGTGGCTTGGGAGCTTTGGCTTGAAGTTGGAAAGGCACTACTTACGGCAAATGGTGGCGGGTGATTTGCTTCAAGTTGAAAGGCACTTCTCACTGCAAATGGTGGCTTGGGTGCTTTGGATTGAAGTTGAATTGCACTATTTACTGCAAATGGTGGCTTGGAAGCTATGGTTTAAAGTTGAAATGCACTACTTACTGCAAATGGTGGCTTGGGAGCTTTGACGAAGTTTAAAAAAATCACCATTCTCTCTGCTGCACCTACAGGAGGGAAGGGGAGGGACTATTAAACCAGGAAGTGGTGTGCCTCACAGTCTCTGCAAGATGGATTAAGTCAATGGTCACGTCTCTATGAGCTCTGAATAACACTGAACAAATGTCTACACAAGTGTGAGTACCCTTAATGTGGTTTGAAAATGAAAATATGCTTTGACTTGAAGTTGAAAGGCACTGCCTGCAAATGGTTGTTTGGTTGCTTTGGCTTGAAGTTGAAAGGCACTACTTACTGTAAATGGTGGCTTGGGTGCTTTGGTTTAAAGTTGAAAGGCAATACTTACTGCAAATGGTGGATTGGGAGCTTTGGCTTGAAGTTGAAAGGCACTACGTACTGCAAATGGTGGCTTGGGTGTTTTGTCATGAAGTTGAAAGGCACTGCTTACTGCAAATGGTGGCGGGAGCTTTGGCTTGAAGTTGAAAGTCACTACTTACTGCAAATGGTGGCTTGGGTGCTTTGCTTGAAGTTGAAAGGCATTATTTACTGCAAATGGTGGCTTGGGAGCTTTGGTTTAAAGTTGAAAGGCACTACTTACTGCAAATGGTGGCTTGGGAGCTTTGGCTTGAAGTTTAAAAAAAATCACCATTCTCTCTGCTGCACCTGCTGGAGGGAGGGGGAGGGACTATAAAACCAGGAAGTGGTGTGCCTCACTCAGTCTCTGCAAGATGGATGAAGCTAAGGGTCACGTCTCTATGAGCTCTGAATAACACTGAACAAATGTCTACACAACTGTGAGTACCCTTAATGTGGTTTGAAAATGAAAAAATGGTTTGTTTGAAGTAAAAAGGCACTGCCTGCAAATGGTTGTTTGGGTGCTTTGGCTTGAAGTTGAAAGGCACTACTTACTGTAAATGGTGGCTTGGGTGCTTTGACTTGAAGTTGAAAGGCACTATTTACTGCAAATGGTTGCTTGGGAGCTTTGGTTTAAAGTTGAAAGGCACTACTTACTGCAGTGGCTTGGGAGCTTTGGCTTGAAGTTGGAAAGGCACTACTTACGGCAAATGGTGGCGGGTGATTTGCTTCAAGTTGAAAGGCACTTCTCTGCAAATGGTGGCTTGGGTGCTTTGGATTGAAGTTGAATTGCACTATTTACTGCAAACGGTGGCTTGGAAGCTATGGTTTAAAGTTGAAATGCATTACTTACTGCAAATGGTGGCTTGGGAGCTTTGACTTGAAGTTTAAAAAAATCACCATTCTCTCTGCTGCACCTACAGGAGGGAAGGGGAGGGACTATTAAACCAGGAAGTGGTGTGCCTCACAGTCTCTGCAAGATGGATTAAGTCAATGGTCACGTCTCTATGAGCTCTGAATAACACTGAACAAATGTCTACACAAGTGTGAGTACCCTTAATGTGGTTTGAAAATGAAAATATGGTTTGTTTGAAGTAAAAAGGCACTGCCTGCAAATGG